>NC_133618.1:170691732-170991732 GCF_048593235.1 Sminthopsis crassicaudata | reverse complement strand
CTCTTGACCTCTTGGCAGCCTTTGCCACGGCAGATCATTCTCTTCTCCTTGGTATCTCTCCGATTGTTCTCTCTCTGAGTTTGTGTGATTTTTCTCTATCTTCATTTCCTCCTACTTTTATGACCAAACAAACTTGTGCTCAGTTGTCTTTATCTAACTCATGTCCAGTACTGGGTGTGTCACCATGGCTCTAAGCCGGGCCCTTTACTCCCTCTATACTATTTAACTTCATGATTCCATTAGCTCCCAAGAATTCAGCTATCATCTCTATGTTGATAATTCTCAAATTTCCTTATTTAACCTTGGTTATGCTTTAATACTATATTGGAATTACGGTACGATGTGTCCAACTATAACTGACCGGGCCAATACAAGCTTGGAAGGTTGCAGTACAGGTTGGAGTATGAATATTTGGAGCGTGCATCTCACATTTCCTTTGAGCCACTACAATCTCCTTGCTCATAGAGCTCAGTGCCTTCTTTCATGTGGACATACCATGCGAGTGGTCTTTTGATAATCTCCCTGCCACAAATCATTTATAAAACTCTTCAGAGAGGATCCTTGTATTGTTTCTTCTAAACTCCATGTGAGTGCTTGCCTTGTATTTTTTTTTATTTATTTATAATTTTTTTCACAGTATATATGCATGAGTAATTTTTTAAAATAATATTATCCCTTGTATTCATTTTTCCAAATTATCCCCCCCTCCCTCCACTCCCTCCCTTTGATGACATTGCCTTGTGTTTTCTGCAAAACAGTCTTATAGATAAACATAATACATTTGGCATTTGAACATATCCAGTTATACAGAGCTGTGCTCTCTGCATTAGAGTTTGAATATCTGGCAATTTAATTCAAGAAAAACCTCAGTGATCAATATCTTATATTTTTAGGTTATCTTCAGAATCTTCCTAAGACAATTCAGATGCAAGGGTTTCAGTTTCCTGTCATGACACTGGTTGACTGTTAGGTTTCAGAGGTATACAAAAATGAAGTCCTCACAATAGCTGTTGACCATTAGTTTGGTCTTATGGGAGCCTTCCAAGCACCGAACTAGCTCTGGCAAGTGAATCAGCCTCATGTGAATCTGTGTGTCCATCCCTGGGAAGTATACTGCTAAGGTAAGTGAAGTTATTAACAACATTCCATTTCTGTCTGTCTCTTCTTCTTACGATGACAAATCCTATTAAATGCCCATGTTTGCTGTGAGGATGTGTCCACAAAGTTTTATTATGTTTAAATAAATGGAAGACAGTGTTGGGGATGAGGTTGTGGGATGCACAAGCTGTTGATTTTTCTGACTCTGTTTCTCCCAAGGAATTGTCATGTCTGGTGGTCTGTCCCTTCTCTTGTATTAAATACAAGATTATAAACTTGTCCTTTTGACAGATTGATGAGGGTCTCTGAGTCTTCAAAAATGTTTTCTTTGACCTCATCAGGACTCATCATTGTGGGAACATAGGCACTGATGAGGGTTGCATGGTGCTTTCCCACATGTGAAAATCACATTATCCTGAGCCTGGCATTTACTCCCTTTGGGAGGTATAGGAGCTTTTGAATAGATTAGTTTTCTTTGCAAAACCTTTGCCAGATTCATGACACTCACCTTCAATGCAGCCACTTCAGAAAACCATGTATTCAGTTCCAACTTTGATAAGCTGGTCTTCATTTGCCAAATAGAAATGCTATTTGGATGCAATACCTCCTGAGTCCTCTCACAACAACAGCTGCTACTCATTTTTTGGATCTACTGGATTTCATATAGTCCATTAGGGTGTGCACATTCTATGTACAATAGTGAGCGGAATCATCTATGCAAAAGTTTGTGTGCCTTTTTTATGTGTAGACTGCAGGGTGGGTTCCCCTCTTGCTACCATAGGCAGGCTAAGATTAGGTGAAGCAGACAATTTTTAGAGCACTTTTTCCAGCCCCTTCCTCATACTAGGAGGTAAGCAGTGTAGTCCTTAAAAAGCTGTTCAGATACTCAAGGGGAAGCCAAATCCCTCTCCTGCTTCTAGTGAGGAAACAGCCCTGTGACCTGGGCTGTCAGTGGGTAGAGTTGTGACTACAGCTCCCAGTGTATCTGCACCTGCTGCTTTGCCACTTTGTCACAAGACTTTGAGATAGCTAAAAGTGGTAAACTAGTATAGGTGATGTCTTTTGATTTGCAAATAAATTGGATTTAATTGAAGCAGACTTCCATAAAATTATCTGTCTCACTCTCTCTTCTAGAGTCATCAAAGTCTAATGAAAAGACAAATTCAAGGCAACTGACCATGGTCTGGAAAACAGCTGGTGACCTTGGAATCTTTGATGTCTAACCAGGTTCTGAACACATCATAATGCTTGCTGCAGCCACTTTCATGGACATTGGAACAGCTTGTTCTTATTGAGCCATTCCACCAAGGGAAGTTATCATTTGCTTGAAGTAGACACCTTTTAACTTATTGAAAGGTTTGAGACCCCTCAGTTACCTTCAAACCTGGTTTAGTTCATCTGGCCAGATAGTTTTATTGGGCTGGGGCAACCTCAATTTCTTGGAGCCACAATTAGGTGAACCCCAAAGGTAGAAAGCAGCCTTGAAAAAAACTAAGTAGTTCTCACAACAGAGGTATATAGTCTTAGCTAAATATAACTTATACCCCTTATTCAAAGTAACTCTCTTCTAAGCTCCAAATTTATGTCCAATTGCCTAATGGGCACCTTGAATTGGATGTCCTATAGAAATTTTAAACTCACAATGTCCAACGTTAAACTCATTATCTTTTCTTCCCAAATTCTCACTCTTTTCATACTTAACTGTTGTTGTTGTTTCATCATTTCAGTCATGTCTGATTTTTTTGTGACCTCATTTGGGGTTTCTTGGCAAAGACACTGACATTTCTTTCTCCAGCTCATTTTACAGATGAAGAAATGGAAGCAAACAGTTAAATGACTAGCTTGGTGTCACATAGCTAGTAAGAGTCTGAGGTTGGATTTGAACTTAGAAAGATGAATCTTCCTGATTCCAGGTTTGTCACTCTATCCACTGTGCCACTCTGCTCTGTAAATTATTTTGCCAAATAGAGGACCACACTAGCTACTTTTTTCTCTTCAATAACAATTATCAAATGAGATCATGTGTGGGACATATGTTGTTCAGTCTGACTCTTCAAAACCCCTTTGGAGTTTTCTACAGAAGATGTTTGCCATTTCCTTCTCCAGCTCATTTTATAGATAAGGAAACTGAGGCAAACAGGGTTAAGTGACTTGCCCAGGGTCACACAGCTAGTGTCTGAGGCCAGATTTGAAGGCAAGTCTTCCTGACTCCAAGGTTAGTGCTCTATCTGTTGTTCCATCTAGTTTCCCCACTTCTCACATTTTATTGGAATTTTCTCCTTCCTTGTCTCCAACTTTGGCTTCCCTAGTTTCCTTCATATCCCAGCTAAAAGCCCACCATCTGAAAATATTTCCTGATCCCTTTAATGCTTATACTTCCTCTCTGTTGATTATCTCCAATTTATTATGCCTATACCTTGTTCGTATTTTTCATGCTGTCTCCCCTTTAAATTGTGAGCTTCTTGGGAGCAGGGACCATCTTTTTTTCTCTCCTAGAAGAATGGCTGGCACATAATAAAAATTTAACAAATGCTTGCTAAATTGACTTAATAATAACAAAATATTTATAGAGCACTTTCCTTGAAAACAACTTTGCCAGATAGGTAGTATGCATATCATTAACTAAACCTTCGTGATTTAAAGCAAGAAGAGACCTTAGTGTTCATCTACTCCAACCTATTCATTTTATAGACTATGGTAGTAAGTCCCAGAGAGATAAAGTCATGTGTGTCTGGTTCCAGGGAAAGTGGGGTTCAAACCTATTATTTGAAAGTTAGCTGAGATGAGCTACGTAAAGTCAGCCAGTAGTTTTCTGATGTCAAAACATATCACTTGTTATGTATTCCAGAGGTCAATAAAGGACAGAGTTCAGAAGAACTTATTTCTTAAAATATATTCTCAGCTTTAATTTCCCTCTAGTCCATGGACCCCACAAACAGTCAAAGAAGCCTTGGATTGATGGAAAGATTTTAGGGAGTCCATGAACTTTTTTAAAAAGTATTTTGATATATGGGCTTTTCTTTGTAATCCTCTGTGACTGGTTAAAAGTTCCAGAAACACAATTTCTGAGTAGCCATTTTATTACTAATGCCAACATTTTAATAAAATAGGTCATTAACACTCTTATTGCAGAAAACCATCATGGTGGTGAGCTCAAGGCTTAGGTGGGGCTTGGAGAAGTGGTTATTCCAGAGGGTGACAATCAACTTTGATAATTAATAAGTAATGAGAGAAAATGAATATTACAATGAAGGACAGGACTTATTCCAGTGAACTTTGGTTATGTTATTTATTTTTAAGTTACTCAAATTTGGGCAATCTGTTCAAATAATGTATCCCTACCCAAATCTAAGCAGAGAACAATGGAATTCCCTATCTGGTAGAATCTGAACAAGATTTTTAAGAAATCTAATCCAGTCTCATTATCAGTAATTCCTTCTAAAACTGAACTTTTGATATGAGGACTTTAAAAAGGGAGGAGAAGATTGTTAGGGACTCTAGATCTTCCTAAATCATTAGTTACTAATAGTCACTTCTCTCACCTGTGCATTTTGTTTTTCACTTGAAAACAATATTATGAGAGGGGATTCAGAATCATCAGATGGCCAAAGGGTTCCATGGTACAAAAAAGAGTAAATCCCCGTTCCATTGCAATCTGTTTACCTGCTTACAATAGACCAGTGGATTAAGAGTTCAGAACAAGGAAGTATTTTTCATGATCTAATTTCCTTCTTTTTATTTTTGTTTTGATTCTGAACTAAGCTGATACCAAATAAGAAGAGCATTACGGTATACAAAATTGAATAGCAAGGGAATTATACATGATGGTGTAAATATGTTTCATGAACAGCTTGCTTTTATTTTTAATAACATAATAAACTCAGTATGTTATTTTTGTAACTGTCGTGTGTGTTTGTTTCTTAAAGACTTTCATTTTGTTCTCTTCTCCAAAGATCATAGTTTCTTAATTTCTTTTTCTATTTTGGTAATCCCATTGCTGTCCCCACTAATTCGTTTATTTTCTTCCAATATGGTCATGACTATATATAAGTTCTTGGTTATAGCTTGTCTTTGAATTGGAATCTCTTTGGAATCTTTGTGGAATGATAACCTAATTCTAGCTGAGTAAACTACTTTTTTTCTTTTACAAAGTAAAAAATAATAGTTTGAGGTTCATATGCTTTTACTTCTTTTTTTAATTTATTTTTAAATTAATTTTATAATTATAACATTTTTTGACAGTACATATGCATAGGTATTTTTTACAACATTATCCCTTGTACTCCCTTCTGTTCCGAATTTTCCCCTCCTTCTCTCTCCTCCCCCTCCCCTAGATGACAGGCATTCCCATACATATTAAATATGTTATAGTATATCCTAGATACAATATATAAGTGCAGAACCGAATTTTGTTGTTGTTGTTGTTGCAAAGGAAGAATTGGATTCGGAAGGTAAAAATAACCTCGGAAGAAAAACAGAGTAGGAGATCATTATACACTTCAACAACAATACTGTATGAGGATGTATTCTGATGGAAGTGGATATCTTCAACACAGAGAAGATCTAATCCAGTCCCAATTGGTCAATGATGGACAGAATCAGGTACACCAAGAGAAGGAACACTGGGATATATTTTTATTTCAAATTTTGTTTCTATTAATACCGTCTGGTTTTGCATCACTATTTTTTCCAAATATATCCTTCTCCTCCTTCTTACTTAATGAGCTATCTATTCTAGCAAAGATATTTTTTAAAGAGAGGGAAGAAAAAAATTAAACAAAACTATCAATTATGTCTAACAGTATATGAGCAATATTTCACACTGATAGTACCCCATCATTGCAAAGAGAGGACAGAGATGCATTTTTCAACTCTTCTCCATGGACAACTCTGGTCATTACAATCTTTAATTTCTTTATGTTATTCTTTGCATATTCATAGTTATAATTATTGTATATATTGGGTTTTTTTTCTGTTTCTGCTTAATTTACCTTTCGGTCTCCATAAGTGTCTAGAAGCCATTTGTAAAAATAATTATTTATCTACCCATTCTATACTTTGTAGAATAATAGAATCTTAGAGTTGAAGGAAATCTTAATTATCATCAAGTCCAAGTGAAAGACTTTCCTCAATATATCCTTTCTCCAATATCCAATTAAAACATGGTAAAATATTCTTTGATGGAAACTTCACAATGAAGCAGTCCATGTTTTGTTTTTCCTTATTTATCTTGGAAATTCCTTCATTACATGGAACCAAAGACTGCTTCTCTATTGCTTATCATTCAAATTATCTAGTTTATATTTCTGGATCAAAAGAAAAAAATAGCAATCTGCTGAAAATGACATTAAAAAAGGAAGAAACTATCATTCTTTGAATTTCTCAGTTGTTGTTCAAGATCCTGAATAATCTTACCTCTGTAGATAATAGGATTTAGCACTTCTAGGTACCAAAATTATGCGTTTTACTGAGCACTTCAACAAAAATCTCTTAACAGATCCCCTCTATCTTCTTGTACTTTATTAGCTGATCAGATGCATGTGGAAAGTCATTTCCTAGAAGCTTTCTCAATCTGGGAACCATTGCCAATTTTTAGTGAAGTACACTACTTTATTAGAGCATTCATAATGACCAAAATGCATTTCCAAGGCACTGACCCAATTATACAGCACATCAAAAATTTAATTCTGCCCAAAAAGACTCACACAGATGTTCAATAATTTCCCAGTGGACATTGTTATTTGGAAGGTCAGGTGAGTTTAAATATTTGGAGAAATCTATCATCTTGTAGCCAATATAAATATAAGCCCAAATGTAGAGATACCTTAATAAATGAAAGCTCTGAGAATACATTTCCTTTTACTGAAGGATTGAGACAAATCAGTGGGTTAATATGTTAATAGCAGCAATGGCTAAGATGATGAAAGCTGTATTTCTGTCTTCTTAACCAAGTTGAGGTAGGAGCCATGACAACTAAAAATAGAACGAAAGTTGTAACGTGCTCTCCTGGCAGTTACAATTACTATTCTGTCCTAGACCCACCGGAGTACCTTTGACCACTGTCCTCTGCAGTGTGAACTCTACCCGGCTCGCCTCCTCTGAGGCCTTCTAAGGTCTCTGGCCACAATCTCTTGAATCTATAGCTTAATAACCGGTAGCGCACTCAAGAACAACCACGTGTAATCTTAAAAGCCTTTATTATACCTACTCACATAATGCCCTGACTGATGCCCTGACTTGTTGGTTCCCGAGTGAACACCTGGTCAGAAGACCCATGTGTTCACTACCAAAACCCTTACCTCTTTTGGCTACCCATCTTGTCTTGGCCACCCAGGCTAGGGAGCCAGGGTCAAGAGCACGAGGTTAAAGAGGGCGGTTGCTGCCTGCAGTGGGCTTACATAGGGCCTGTGAGGTCACACACACAGCCAATCAGCGAGAGAGTCACCCATTACAAAACTATCTCAATATGGCCAGGATCCCGCCCAAGGGCAGTCCTAATATCTACAGAAATTATTTCCGGGCCTCAATCTCCCGATGCACTGTGTCCGCCCATTTAAAGGGCCCTTACAATTCCCTTTCTCTTGTTTTGCGGGAACCGCACATCTCACCAAGCTAAACTTTTAGCACCAGCTACAGTTCACTTGATCCATGAGATGACAGTGTTATGCCCAAGGAGGTACAAAGCGGCAGATCAGTAAACAGAAGTATGACAATAAGAACCAGGCTCAACAGTGGCCCAAATGTTCAACCCATTCATCAAAGTCATACTCGAGATAATAAGCCAAAGAGGTTGGATGCCAATGAGGTAGGATGTCAACACTGAGGTGGGAAGTCAACAAGGTAAAACATCACAATTCTAGTTAACAAATATCAGTAGGTAGGTTGTCACAATTCTAGTTACATTTATCACAGTTCTAGACCAATTCTAGTTTCTTACAATTTTCTGTTGCACTTTTCACACTCCTAGAACAATTCTAGCTTATCACAATTCTCAATTGCACTTGTCACAATCCTAGAACAATTCTAGCTTATCACAATTCTCTATTGCACTTTTCACAATCCTAGAGCAATTCTAGTTTATCACAATTCTCAATTGCACTTTTCACAATTCTAGAACAATTCTAGCTTATCACAATTCTCTATTGCACTTTTCACAATCCTAGAGCAATTCTAGTTTATCACAATTCTCAATTGCACTTTTTCACAATTCTAGAACAATTCTAGCTTATCACAATTCTCTATTGCACTTTTCACAATCCTAGAGCAATTCTAGCTTATCACAATTCTCTATTGCACTTTTCACAATTCTAGAACAATTCTAGTTTCACAGGTGCACATAAGCAAAGTCATGTCCAGTAACATTGTCTCAATAACAATGGCAGGTGGGTGTGTTGGTTTTTCACCCACTAATTTAAAAGCATAGTCCTTCAATAGAAAGCATAGGGCAAAGCCTCTTCCCAGGCCACCATATGGCAAGTGGCCACGGGAGAAGCAAGCAGGCCCATTGTCCATTTACAGTCTTTATATTGCGTATCACCCAAAACAGTCCATTTCAGCTGCAACACTGGAACTGTGTCTGGTGTCTCTGGTCACGGTCAGGAGGGGCATCGCTGCCATCAGCGTCTGAAGGGCTGCTGACATCTGGCTGGTCTCTCTGGACTGTTGTCTGGTCCTTCTCTTGGATCCCCACGTTACAAATGTCTCTGGTGGGGATGAACTCTGCTGCTGGATCTGCACCTAGGAAGGAATGTCCCCGGGGCCCAACTTGGGCCTTTCCAAATGCCATCCAGGCCTTTCCACATCACAGTGGAAACAAAGTTGTTGTCAAAAAGATTAACAAGTCAGACAAAAGTCAGTCTGTCACTTAGCTGCACTTTCTGTGTATGCCCGAAGTGCATTGCTAAGGTAAAATGCAAAGAATTTAAAAATGTAAAACCAAAATAATTTAAAAGTGTAAAACCGAAATAGATTAAAAATGTAAAACCAAAATAACTTTAAAATGTAAAATCAAAATACTTTGAAGATGTAAAATCAAAAATGTTTAAAAATGTAAAATCAAAATTTAAAAATTGTAAGCAATCACATATCCCAAAATTCCCTTCTCTTGTTTAGAAGAGAAGATCTTGGGGATAGTCTGTGCAGTAATGACTTTACTAGAACACTCTGGCTATATCCCTGAATTCTTTTGCCTAAAAATCAAAGTTTGAGTTTCTGATACCGAATTGTACTTCAGGAGTGTGAATCAATAAATCTGATATTTTCCTCCTGGGTCAAAGATCACACACTGTCTATTTATTCTAGTGATTAAAACAGCAATTTTCCAACCCATTCTAGACATAAACACTGTTTTATAAGTACCCGTAGGGGGTTGGGAAATCAAGCTCACCTGTGGAAGTGGAAAATCCACGAGGTAAGAAAAGAGGAGTTTCAACTCTCCAAAGACGATCCTAGCAGTTTTACAAGTATAAAACTCCACTCTCTCTAACTGCAAGGTCTTATCCCTGTAAGGTTTCTTAGAAATTAACTCAACTGTATTTTTAAAACTTTTCTGATTATACTCAATACCCCACAATTCCTTTTTGCCTTGGGCCATAAAGCCCACTCCTGTCCTTTGAAATGAAGACACAGGAGTTTTGAATGGATTAATGGGCAGTGCTGATGATATTATCGCCCTTCCTTTTCCTCCTCCCCCTTCTCCCTTGGCCCAAGAAGGTGAGGCAGAGGGAAGAAGAATTGGAAAATCCCCCAAAGGCTGATTCAAAATCAAACCTGAGCTTTGCACATAAAAAGAACTAAACTTCTTCTCAATGGAAGAGTAATCAATACATTCCTTAAAACAACAATGCAGGAGGTAAACCAACAAAATGCTAAGAAGAATTTCTACAACTGAAGTCCGTGTGGTTCGTTTATTTCCTTCCTTAGTTTCAGCCACTGGTTTGAACTCTTCCTGTTCTATCTGTAGTAACCTAGCTTTTTCTTCTTTCTCTATCTCCATCTGTAGTTTAACCTGCAATTCCAGCATCTCTTGCTGTGGCATTTTATACTCTATACTGTCATACATACGCATTAGCTCTAGGTTGCTCCCTCTCCTAGCTCTATTTACTGGGTGTGGGGATAGCCTTCTGGGAGCTTGATTACAAGCTTCCTGCTGTTCTTCAGTGGTGATCTTTGTTAAAAGATCTTCCATCTGGCTCTTTAACCTCTTGATATAAGCATTATGTTCAGCTGTGTCCTTGAGTCTGATCCCAGATTTACCTGGGTCCATATTGCTTCTCTGTCTTCCCTCTTAAGTGGCGTTTCTACCGGATCTTTCAGAATCTTAATTCTGAATATTAAATATTTTCAAAACCTGATAATTCCTGATGCGTCCACGTTGAGCGCTGCTTTGTACCTCCTTGGGCATAACACACTGTCATCTCATGGATCAAGTGAACTATAGCTGGTGCTAAAAGTTTAGCTTGGTGAGCTATGCGGTTCCCGCAAAACAAGAGAAAGGGAATTGTAAGGGCCCTTTAAATGGGAGGACACAGTGCATCGGGAGATTGAGGCCCGGAAATAATTTCTGTGGATATTAGGACTGCCCTTGGGCGGGATCCTGGCCATATTGAGATAGTTTCGTAATGGGTGACTCTCTCACTGATTGGCTGTATGTGTGACCTCACAGGCCCTATGTAAGCCCACTGCAGGCAGCAAGCGCCCTCTTTAACCTGGTGCTCTTCACTCTGGCTCCCCAGCCTGGGTGGCCAAGCCAAGATGGGTAGCCAAAAGAGGTAAGGGTTTTGGTAGTGAACACATGGGTCTTCTGACCAGGTGTTCACTCGGGAACCAACAAGTCAGGGCATCAGTTAGGGCATTATGTGAGTAGGTATAATAAAGGCTTTCAAGATTACACGTGGCTGTTCTTGAGTGCGCTACCGGTTATTAAGCTAGTAATTGTAACTGCCAGGAGAGCACGTTACAGAAAGTGATCCTTTTATGTGGTTCTGGAGGAAGGCATAATTAAGCAGGACTTCTTCATTGCTGTCAATGTAGGTAAGTAGGTCTTAGCTTCATTGCTAAGGATATAGGTGTGCATACTTAGATATATCACCTCTCCCATTACTGGGGTTAGAAGGGTAAGAAACCCATACCTGTCTCACCTAAAGGTGAATGAATCGAGGTTAGAAGAAGGTGTTCTGAGGCAAAAAACAAGGAAACAAGGAAAGAGTCCTTGTCAAGATGATAAATTGAAAGAATATCCTGAATTAGCAAGGTAGGGAAGGCATTCTTTTCCTAGAATATATTTCTTTATCTTTTATGTTATTTCTACCTCAGAAAAACAAAGATTGTGACAATAAAGTGAATTTATGTACTCTCATTAAAGAGCTATTTCAAGTATATTTAAATTCAGTTTTTAACTTGCTCTCTAAGTAGTAACAGAGAAAGTTCCATAAACCTGAAACCCTGCTATATGTGAGGCACTGTATAGGGAGAAGTGAAGAGTGAATGTATTTCAGGCATAGGAAGAAACCAGGGTAAAGTCTATGAGATGGGAATTTCAATGGCATGTGTCAGACACAAAAAGAAGTCCAGTTTGGCTGGATTTTTAGAACATGGGAAAAAGAAGGTTGTGAAATGAGGCTGGAAAGATAGGTTGAACTCTCTCCTAATGGCTTTCCTGGTATTTGCCATATTTCCTGAAGCATAATAGAGAATCAGTTTGATTACTAAGTGTAGAATGGTTACTCAAATAAATGGCATTTAATTTTATGTCTATAACACAAAAATTGACAATTAAAGAAATTATCTAGAAAATTCAGATCAATATCCCCTCCCCATGTAAAAGCCTGTAAATGTATAGAAACTTGAAGCAACATGGTACTTTTCTTTATTTGCTGCACATGAACAGCCATGTTGATTTCTCACACCATCTTATATGAATAAATTTATATACTGAAAAAAAAAAGATAGGTTGAAGAACAGGTTTTGTTTTGTTTTTAAAAAACAAGAAAAAAAAGTATGCTTTTATCCACATTCAGTCTCCACAGTTCTTTGGATGCAGAAGGTTCTTTCTGTCATAAGTCTATTGGAATTGCTTTGAACCACCTCACTGGTGAAAAAAGTCAAGTCCACCACATTTGATCATCACATAATCTTGTTGTTGTTGTGTGTTTTACTTATTCACTTAGCACCAGTTCATGTAAATCTTTCCAGGTTTTTTTGAAATCAGCCTGCTCATAATTTGAACAACACAGTTTTCATGAAATTCAAAAGCTAAAAGAGAGGATGCTATATATTATCGAAGAGAAAGTAGAAAGCCAGTGAGTGGAGGAGTGAGATGATCTGATCTATGATTGAGGAAAATTAGTTTGGTAAGAGATTGAAGGATGGACAGAAATGGGGAGAGAGACTTTAGGCAGAGAGATCAATTTGGAAGCCGTCATAATGATGGCAAGAATGGATGAGATCTGAATTAAGATTATGGCTGTGTCAGTAAGAAGAAGGGTTCAAATGAGAAAGATATTGTGAAGGTAGATGTGGCAAGATTTGACAACTTATTGAATATATGGCATAAAGGAGAGTCTTTCTCCTATATTTCCTTTAAGACAGTGTATATATGAGTGATATGTATGCATGTGTGTCTATATATAAAGTGTATATATGAACCAGCCTATATAAGAATTCTATCTAACTCCATTTATTTGGTAAGGATAGGCCTCTCTGCTTTATATTTTACTTAATATTCATGATAAGCATTCAGTAAATGTGTCAATCTCTTTTATTTATTTTAACATATATACATGAAGCATCCAGGTATCTTAAAAAGACCCTTTCTGGATTAACTTTTTTAGAATCAGTTTTAAAAATACTAATCAGAGTAGCATCTTGTGTTTGCTACACATGTTCTTCAATTGTATTAAATATTTTACTGTGGAATATTAGCTGTGAACACCTTGAAATGCCTTTATCCAGGATGCTCATGTTTTCCTCAATTTCAAAGTTTCTTGTTCAAATAAATTAAATAATTTTAACATACAAAAAATATAAATAAAAAGCTCACAAATCACCATAGCAGTCATGTTTTAGGTAGCGAGTAGAGTATTTCAAAAACATCATGGCCATGAAGATGTTTTGACTTAGAAGCTAATGAGTTTTGTGACTTTAGCTTTGTTCTAATCCCTTGCCAGTGTTCAAATGATTTCTTATATCAAAAGGTTGTAAGAGACAAAGGACTGGAGACAGATTATATATAATGCAAATGAATTGATTTGTCTGGATTCACAAAAACATCAAGAATTAATATGAAAAACACACTATACTCACTGAAATAGTAGGAAAACTAGACACACGAAACAGTAGTTGATTCTTTTTTTGGTAGCAATTTGGTAATTTTGCATGAGATTATCACCCCTCTAACACACATATACACACACACATGCACACGCACACATTTTCAGTATTTTTTTTTTGGTTGTTTTTTTTTTTTTCTCTGAGGCAATTAGGGTTAAGTGACTCGCCCAGAGTCACACAGCTAGTAAGTGTTAAATGTCTGATGCTAGATTTGAATTCAGGTCCTCTTGACTTCAGGGATGGTGCTCTATTCACTGGGCTACCTAGCTGCTCTCTCTTTCTTTAGATACTCTGAGAATTTATCCTTTACAATTTTCCAAGCTATGTCACCTGCAAGATGAACATCCTCTGTTATACTTAATCTAGATTTAGCTACCTTTCTTATTGTCTTCTTCAGTGTCATTTTGACTGTGATTTAGAATTTGAATACATTAGGAATTCTTAAACCAGGGTCTGTGTATTTTTTTAGCTGGTATTTTAACATGTCCAGTTTCCTTTTTAGCCCTTTGGATTTTATTTTATGTATTTAAATACATTATTCTGTCAAAGGTGTCAATGATACAAAAAAAGGTTAAGAATTGCTTTCAAAAGTCTTAATGTCCTATGTCTCCTTTCCTGCTACTTTGTTGTGGTGACTTTCAATGTAAAAAGAAGACTATGAGAATTTGTATTTGTATTTGTTTCATGGGTTATCATGGCCCAAAAAATCAATCATCTAGTGACCAAACTCTTGGGGATCAGTTTCTCTTTATTGAGTGAGTAGAGCTTGTACTCTGTAGTACCATAATACTGTATCACAGTATAACCTAACATAGTAGCTTCTGTCAAAGTGGAACCTAATGAGGTAAAGCTCTGTTATATCCTTTCAGAAACCAAGAGTCATCCATGACATGAAGAGGTACTGGAATAGAAGAGGAGTGTAAGCCTCAAAGCACAATTTCCTCAACATGATATTTCAAGACTATCAAAATTTGTTTCAACTTTATTTTTCTCAATTTATTTCATGTTATTCTCCTCCATTTGCTTTATATTCAGTAAAACTGGCCTACTTGCCATTCCTGGAACTTGGCATTTTGTCTCCCTCTACTGTGTCTTGTATGTATTTCAAAATAAGTAAAAGAGGCATTTTCAGTGAAAACATGTTATAAGTATTAAACAAAACACAAAGCAGAGAGACCTATCAATGCAAAAAGTATGTAATTGGATAGAAAAATTATAGAGCTGTTAATACATTAATGAATTATTATATATGGTATATTATATGTATAGTAATATTATATACTACTATATGTATATTGCATAAACTAAGATGATATCCACACACGTATGGGGTATGTATGTATATGCATGTACTACATATGTGTAAGGGGTGTGTGCATGTATATGTGTATAGGTGTTCTACCCAGAATCGGAACTACCCCAAAGTGTCTAAAGGTCAACTCATGGACAAATAGCCATGTACATATATTTTGGACCTGTTTCCTTGTATATGAAATAATGTAACTGAACTGAACTTCTCAAAGATCCCTTCTGTTTGTCAAGTTCTTTGATACTAAGTATTGATATTGAGTATATTTTTTGTCCCAGAACTGCAAAGATTATAAGAGCGATGTTTGTTAGGCTCATCCCCTTTTCTTTAGGAGTGTTCATTCTCATCCATTCTAGAGAGGATACTGACAGCACCTGTGCTATTGTCCATAAATGTGCCACCACATGGTATACTCCATAAGTTAGCAATAGTCAATTGCACAGATTATAGCATAATTCTTAACGGTATTTTTCACAGTCAAATGGTTTAATAAAACCTCAGAGTTTAGCAAGTATGGTTTCATTCATTTTTAATGTTTCTATGAATCTAATCAATCTAGTTCATTTACATTTTAAATCATCTATTGCTAGTCTTTTGTTTCTTACAACTAGGAAGAACATCTTTGAAGGAAGAAATTAAATTTTAGTAATAGCATAAGATTAAATCATATTAATTGGCACACAGGTGAAAGCCTCTTCATATCTATTATGAATTTAGACTTATCTCAACTACTACCAAAAGCTGTGAATGATATTGCACTTGGTGGATTTTTGTTGTTCTTGTAAAGATAAATTATTTGGATTGTTTGAATTGGTAAAATGACAATAGTGTAGGATCTGGAGTCTGAAAGGAATAAGAATTCAAATTCTGGTGCTACCACTTACTCTCTGTCACTTTTCTTTTTTGGGTCTTATTTTCCTATGTATAAAAAAGAGGGTTGTACCTGACTTAAGATCCCTTTTAACTGTGAAGAAAAACAACTCAATTTTTTGTTCCATTGTTAAATATACTCAAGAGGGTTTGCACATAAATATGCATTAGGTGATTATACTAATAAACATTTAATTTTGGTTAATTTATTATTTAATTTAATTTGAGCAGCCAAGTGGTACAATGGCCAGATCAATGGGCTTTGAATCAGTAAAACTTTTCCTGAGTTCAATTCAGGCCTTAGATACTAACTAAGCTGTATGACCCTGGGCAGATCACTTAAATTCATTTCCTTCAGTTTTCTCAAATATAAAATGAGCTGGAGAAGGAAATGACAAACTGCTCCAGTATCTTAGCCAAGAAAACCTCAAATCAGGCCATGAAGAGTTAGACATAATTGCAAACAACTGAATAATGACAGAACAGAATACCTGAAAATGTTATTTTTTTTTAATAGCAGCTATAAGTAGATATAATCTAGATTCAACTCCAAAACATCCTAGTTGTATTCACTCCATGTAAATCATTTAACCTTTCAGTGCCTAGAGAACTCTCTAAGACTAAGCTACAGACCAGTTCCTGATGCACCAGGAATTTTTCAGTCATATTCAACTCTTCATGGCCGCATTTGGAGTTTTCTTAGCAAAGATATACTGGAATGGTTTTTCATTTCCTTCTCTAGCTCATTTTATAGATGAAGGTTAAAAGGGTTAAGTGACTTTCCCAATGCCACAAGCTATTAAGTGTCTGAAGCTAGATTTGAACTGAGGAACATGAGTCTTCCTGATTCTAAATTCAATGTTCTATCCACTATGCCACCTAGCTACTTTCCCTCCTTCCCCATTTCTTTCCTTATTAGGAGTTCCTTATATGATTGGTATAATACCCCCTCAAAAAAAAAATAAAGCAGTAGTAGTGTTGTAAGTGACAAAAAAAAAAAAAAAATAAGACAGTTAAAATATAATATAATTTCTTCCAAACATGAAGAATCATGATTGTACCAGTATGGGCACTGCATACTGCAGGTGTCACAGTCCTGTTATGAATTAATTCTGTAGATGGTTGTCAAGAGTTGCATGGCAGACAAATAATCATTTAGATAATTAACATCATAATGAACCTACTAAATTTAGCCAACAAAGTAATCAGGTACTTAGTCTGTTACTGGACCCATATTTTTCAATTTGGCTTGAACAATCACATTTTGTACTCCACTACTGAAAACTGAAGAAAACCGGTCCATATCCATGCCATTATGAAGCATCAGAGGGGAGGACATTTGTACTTTTCTTGAGTACTTTCTGAATACCATAATTGAAAGTTATATTCTTGGAAGCCAATAACCTTCTAAAATATATACATAGGTATAAATGAGAGGTTCTACTTTTCTGTAATGAGTACAACAGTTCTATTCTTTCTGTTGCCACTGTCACTGAGCACTACCTAATATTTTTTCATTCGGTAACTATTTAAATACCCTGCTTAAAACACTCAGAACTGTGCTTGATGTTAGAGTACATACTAAGGTTAGATAAGACATAGTTCCTACCCACTATGTGATTATAGACTAGATATTCTGAGATTTATTGTGACATGATTCCCTTGGAATTTTTGCTTTACTCTTCTTACTTATTTCAGCTCATCCTTCCTATACTTGATTATGGAGAGTGTCAAATATATGGATTACATGTCTTATTCATTTTAGATACTTATTCATAGTATCCCTTTTGGATTAAGAATAAATTAGTTGGGGGGGCGGAGCCAAGATGGCGGAGAAGAAACACACGACTCAGTGAACGTCCTCACTCCCTCACAACCAATTAGATAAATTAAGTCTCAAAATTAGCTCAGGACTGATAGATACCACAAGGACTGGAAGCACGACTTACCAGCTGAAGAGAATCTGGAGTTTCAACAGGAAAGGTCAGTTCTCAGGGGAGGAATAAGAGAGACCAGCACAGACGGTGGGGTAGGGGCACACTGCGCCCATTGCGCTGGGAAGGGCTCTGGGATCAGAGAAGCCACTGAGGTAAAGGAATCTGGCACAGGCTGTTAGCTCTTCTCTGCTAATTATTTAGCAGTTCAGAAGAGAAAGCCAAAATATTTTAAAACTCAGATTAGATTTTCCCCGATCCTGGGGGTGACTCAGCAGAACTCTTGGCACCAGGGGGCGTGGCCTCAGCTACCACCTGAGAATAGTTAAGAGATTGACAAGTGGGTGGATACGGCCCAAGGCAACACACACTGCCTAGCTTAGCTGGAGGGAGTAGAACTCAGCTCCAGGAAGTCCCAGAGAAGCGGAACCTTTGAACTAGGGACCGCGGTTTCTGGCAGACACTTCCAGTTTGAGCACAGGGGCTTCTCACGTCACCTGCTGCAGACATCCACTCCCCACCTGGACACATAGGCTGGGCTTCCTGCAGTCCTCACTATTCTACGCCCTCGAAGCACAGCAGTGCTAATCACCTCTGAGGCACCTCCAGGGAGGGGGTGGGGAACTCTCTCCCAGAGCTCTCTCTTAGCGCGGGCGCAGGGGCCGCTGCATCCATCCGGTCTGGGAGGAAGCTGGTAAAGAAGTAAATAATTTCCTACCCCAGGGACAGACCCCAAAACATTTTTTAAGTATGAGCAAAAAAGCTAGAAAAACCATAGATTCCTTCTATACAGAGAAAGAGCGGGTATCCAACCCCGAGGAAGTTAACAGCAAAGATTCAGAAGATAACAACCTAAAGGGGAACGATTCCTGCCCCCCATCACATAACTCTCTCCTAGAAGAAGCTCTTAAGAAATTGAGGGAGATCGAAGAAAAATGGGGAAAAGAAAGGGAAGTTATGATAGAGAATAACAACGTCCTGAAATTGGAGTTGGAAAAAATAAAGAATTCACAGGAGATGCAGGGAAACAAAATTAGTGAATTAGAAAAGGTTAAAAAAACACAGGAAAGTAGGATTTCTGAATTGGAAAAGATAAAAAAGTCTCAAGAAAATAGAATTTCTGAATTGGAAAAAGAAAATAATTCTCAAAAAAAAAAAAATTAGGGAAATGGAAAAAAATTCAATAGAGCAAAATAATTCATTTAAAAACGAAATTGGGCATTTACAAAAAGAACTAAAAACTGTGAAAGAAGAAAATAACTCCTTAAAAGTCAGGATGGAACAAATAGAAATGAATGATTCACAGAGAACCCAAGAATCAGTCAAACAAAACAAAAAAAATGAGAAGCTGGAGAACAACGTCAAATACTTACTGGGAAAATCTATAGACCTGGAAAATAGATCTAGGAGAGATAATCTGCGGATTATTGGACTTCCAGAAAACTATGACCAAAAAAAGAGCCTAGATTCTATTTTACAGGAAATTATCAAAGAGAACTGTCCAGAGATAATAGAAACAGAAGGGAAAGTAGATGTGGAAAGAATTCATTGAACTCCTTCTGAAATAGACCCTAAAAAAAGAACACCACGGAATATTGTGGCTAAGCTGCAGAATTACCACACAAAGGAGAAAATCCTGCAAGCAGCTAGAAAAAAACAATTTAAATACCAAGGTGCCACAATAAGGGTCACCCAAGATCTGGCTGCCTCCACATTAAAAGGTAGAAGGGCCTGGAACCTGATATTCCGTAAGGCAAAAGATCAAGGACTGCAACCAAGAATGAACTACCCAGCTAAGTTTAGCATCTTTTTCCATGGAAGAAGATGGTCATTCAATGAAACAGAGGAATTCTATATGTTTCTAAGAAAAAAACCAGACTTAAACAAAAAATTTGATCTACATCCACAAGACTGAAGAGAAACAGAAAAAGGTACACAGAACCCTTGAGAACTGTAACTCTGTTGTGGGTATATAAAAAATATTCAAGGATAATTTGATTTTACTGATATAAAAGAAAAAAAGGGGGGTGTAGTAAAGGGAAGGAGGTCGGTTCAGAAAAAGGGGAAGGAGTGATAAAAAGAGGGAAACTACATCCCAGGAAGAGACATAGAAAATACACCATATCTGAGGGAACTTAGTGAGGGGGAGAATCATTGTGTGAATCTTACTCTCATCAGAAGAGGCTCAAAGAGTAAATAATTAACATATTTGTTTTTCAGAGAATTTTCTCTCACCTCATTAAAAGGGGGGAGAGGAAAAGGGAAAAGGAAAAGGAGAATAAGTGAAGGGACTTGGAGGGAGGGGGGAGGGATCCTAAAAAAAAAAAAAAAAAAAAAAAAAAGAGGGAGGGTTGCGCGTCACAAGGGGGGTCTGTAAATTAAATATCGGGGAGGGGGATCAGGGGGGTCAAGGGAAAAAAGCATAATCTGGGGATAATACGATGGCAGGAAATACAGAATTAGTAATTTTAACTGTAAATGTAAATGGGATGAACGATCCCATCAAACGGAGACGGATAGTAGATTGGATCAAAAAGCAGAACCCTACAATATGTTGCCTACAGGAAACACACTTAAAGCAGGGAGATACATACAGAGTAAAGGTAAAAGGTTGGAACAGAGCCTATTATGCTTCAGGTAAAGCCAAAAAAGCAGGGGTAGCTATCCTTATCTCAGATCAAGCAAAAGCAGAAGTAGATCTCGTTAAAAAAGATAAGGAAGGAAACTATATCCTGCTGAAAGGTAGCATAAATAATGAAGCCATATCAATACTAAACATATATGCACCAAGTGGTATAGCATCTAACTTTCTAAAGGAAAAGTTAAGAGAACTGCAAGAAGAAATAGACAGTAAAACTATAATAGTGGGAGATCTCAACCTTGCACTCTCAGATTTAGACAAATCAAACCACAAAACAAACAAGAAAGAAATTAAAAAAGTAAATAGAACATTAGAAAAACTAGGTATGATAGACCTTTGGAGAAAACTGAATGGCAATAGGAAGGAATATACTTTCTTCTCAGCAGTTCATGGATCCTATACAAAAATTGACCATATACTAGGACATAAAGATCTCAAAATTAAATGTAGGAAGGCAGAAATAATAAATGCCTTCTTCTCAGATCACAATGCAATAAAAGCTACATTCAGTAAAAAGTTAGGGGTAAATAGACCAAAAAGTAATTGGAAACTGAATAATCTCATCTTAAAGAATGACTGGGTGAAAGAGCAAATTATAGAAACAATTAACAATTTCACCCAAGATAATGATAATGATGAGACATCATATCAAAATCTTTGGGATGCAGCTAAAGCGGTAATAAGGGGAAATTTTATATCTTTAGAGGCTTATTTGAAGAAAATTGAGAAAGAGAAGATTAACGAATTGGGCTTACAACTTAAAAGGCTAGAAAAAGACCAAATTATAAACCCCCAACCAAAAATTAAACTCGAAATACAAAAATTAAAAGGAGAAATCAATAAAATTGAAAGTAAAAAAACTATTGAATTAATAAATAAAACCAAGAGTTGGTTTTATGAAAAAGCCAATAAAATAGATAAACCTTTGGTAAATTTGATCAAAAAAAAGAAAGAGGAAAATCAAATTGATAGTCTTACAAATGAAAAGGGGGATCTTTCCACCAATGAAGAGGAAATTAGAGAAATAATAAGGAGTTACTTTGCCCAACTTTATGCCAATAAATTTGATAACTTAAGTGAAATGGATGACTTCCTCCAAAAATATAGGCTCCCTAGATTAACAGAGGAGGAGATAAATTGCTTAAATAGTCCCATTTCAGAAAAAGAAATAGAACAAGCTATTAATCAACTCCCCAGGAAAAAATCCCCAGGGCCAGATGGATTCACATGTGAATTCTACCAAACATTTAAAGAACAATTAGCCCCAATGTTATATAAATTATTTGAAAAAATAGGGGATGAAGGAGTCCTACCAAATTCCTTTTATGACACAGACATGGTACTGATACCTAAACCTGGTAGATCGAAAACTGAGAAAGAAAATTATAGACCAATCTCCTTAATGAATATTGATGCTAAAATCTTAAATAAGATATTAGCAAAAAGACTTCAGAAAATCATCTCCAAGATAATACACTATGATCAAGTAGGATTTATTCCAGGAATGCAGGGCTGGTTTAATATTAGGAAAACTATTAATATAATTGACCATATTAATAATCAAATTAATAAGAACCATATGATCATCTCAATAGATGCAGAAAAAGCATTTGACAAAATCCAACATCCATTCCTACTAAAAACTCTTGAGAGTATAGGAATAAATGGATTATTCCTTAGAATAATCAGGAGTATATATTTAAGACCGTCAGTAAGCATAATATGCAATAGAAATAAACTGCAACCTTTCCCAGTAAGATCAGGAGTGAAACAAGGTTGCCCACTATCACCATTACTATTCAATATAGTACTAGAAACGCTAGCCTCGGCAATAAGAGCCGAGAAAGAGATTCAAGGAATTAGAGTAGGAAATGAGGAAATTAAACTATCACTTTTTGCAGATGACATGATGGTACACTTAGAGAACCCCAAAGACTCTGCTAAAAAGCTACTAGAAATAATTCAAAATTTCAGCAAAGTGGCAGGATACAAAATAAATCCACATAAATCCTCGGCATTTTTATATATCACTAACAAAATGCAACAGCAAGAGATACAAAGAGAAATTCCATTCCAAACAAATGTTGAGAGTATAAAATATTTGGGAATCCATCTACCAAAGAAAAGTCAGGAATTATATGAGAAAAATTACAAAACACTTGCCACAAAAATAAAATCAGATTTAAATAATTGGAAAGACATTCAGTGCTCTTGGATAGGCCGAGCGAATATAATAAAGATGACAATACTCCCCAAACTAATCTATTTATTTAGTGCTATACCAATCAGACTCCCAAGAAACTATTTTAATGACCTAGAAAAAATAACAACAAAATTCATATGGAAGAATAAAAGGTCAAGAATTGCAAGGGAACTAATGAAAAAAAACTCAGAGGAAGGTGGTCTAAGTGTACCTGATCTAAAGCTATATTATATAGCAGCAGTCACCAAAACCATTTGGTATTGGCTAAGAAATAGACCAGTCGATCAGTGGAACAGATTAGATACAAAGGACAAAAAAGGGTACATCTATAGCAATCTAATCTTTGACAAACCCAAAGATTCCAACATTAGGGATAAAAATTCATTATTCGGAAAAAACTGTTGGGAAAACTGGAAATTAGTATGGCAGAAATTAGATATGGATCCACACTTAACACCATATACCAAGATAAGATCAAAATGGGTCCATGATTTAGGCATAAAGAGGGAGATAATAAATAGATTAGAGGAACAGAGGATAATCTACCTCTCAGACTTGTGGAGGAGGAAGGAATTTATGACCAGAGGAGAACTAGAGATCATTATTGATCACAAAATAGAAGATTTTGATTACATCAAACTAAAAAGTTTCTGTACAAATAATACTAATGCAAACAAGATTAGAAGGGAAGTAACAAATTGGGAAAATATTTTTAAAAACAAAGGTTCTGACAAAGGTCTCATTTCCAAAATATATAGAGAACTGACCATAATTTATAAGAAACCGAACCATTCTCCAATTGATAAATGGTCAAAGGATATGAACAGACAATTCTCAGAGGAAGAAATTGAAACTATATCCACTCACATGAAAGAGTGTTCCAAATCACTACTGATCAGAGAAATGCAAATTAAGACCACTCTGAGATACCACTACACACCTGTCAGATTGGCTAAGATGACAGGAACAAATAATGACAAATGTTGGAGGGGATGTGGGGAAATTGGGACACTAATACATTGCTGGTGGAGTTGTGAAAGAATCCAGCCATTCTGGAGAGCAATCTGGAATTATGCCCAAAAAGTTATCAAACTGTGCATACCCTTTGACCCAGCAGCGCTACTACTGGGATTATATCCCAAAGAAATACTAAAGAGCGGAAAGAGACATATATGTGCCAAAATGTTTGTGGCAGCTCTTTTTGTTGTAGCTAGAAACTGGAAGATGAATGGATGTCCATCAGTTGGAGAATGGTTGGGTAAATTGTGGTATATGAAGGTTATGGAATATTATTGCTCTGTAAGAAATGACCAGCAGGAGGAATACAGAGAGGGTTGGAGAGACTTAAATCAACTGATGCTGAGTGAAATGAGCAGAACCAGAAGATCACTGTATACTTCAACAACAATACTGTATGAGGATGTATTCTGATGGAAGTGGAAATCTTCAACATAAAGAAGATCCAACTCACTTCCAGTTGATCAATGATGGACAGAGGTAGATACACCCAGAGAAGAAACACTGGGAGGGGAATGTAAATTGTTAGCACTAATATCTGTCTGCCCAGGTTGCATGTACCTTCGGATTCTAATGTTTATTGTGCAACAAGAAAATGATATTCACACACATGTATTGTACTTAGACTATATTGTAACACATGTAAAATGTATGGTATTGCCTGTCGTCGGGGGGAGGGAATAGAGGGAGGGGGGGTAATTTGGAAAAATGAATACAAGGGATAATATTATAAAATATATATATATATATATATATAATAAAAAAAAATCAACAGACAAAAAAAAAAAAAAGAATAAATTAGTTGGATAAAAGGATAATATTATTGCTCTCTTATGATTAGTTGGAACAGTTAAAATTTTTCCATTGACTTGGTATTAACTCAAAGGGATACTAGAATTACTTTTATTGCTTAATTAATCTTATTAATTGACCAAAGCAGGCTATAGAAAAATAGAAATGAATTATCAATAAATTATATATTAAAGAGATTATAATCTCTACAATTTTTTGTATATACTATATACACAAAATTTTGTAAAGACTACATGTTACTATCTGATTTGACTGGTCCATATACTATACAGCAAAGTTTTCAGAGAGAAATTATACTTTCTAAAGTAGAACCCCAAAAAGGAAAAGAAGTGATTCTAGAAGAAAGTCTCCTTTTAAAGAGTTTTGTTCTATAATTAATTAATTTAATGATACAGGAGAAATAATATAATTTTGTTTGAATTATACAGTACCATTTACATACTAACAAGTCTCATACACTTAAATTCTCCATTCAAATTGAGTAGTGGCACTATGGCAGAGAGAAATCTGGAAGTTACCTGAATTTTTTATAGCTTCCCATGAAAACAACATTAAATCAAGCCTCCAAAAGAACTCTGGAGCAACAGAATCCACAAAAAAAAAAAAAAAAAAAAAAGATAGTGAAACAATTTTCCATCTCAAGATAACTTAAAAGGACTTCAGGAAAGGTCTGTCTCAGTTCTGGGAGGTCAATGGGAGACTCAGTCACAACACAGATGAGCAACTAAGACTCAGCAGTTCTGACTCACCAGGCAGGGCTACCACAGGCCAGCCATGAAGCCTGGTATCCAAGTGCATTAGGCAAATTACCAGTCCCAGGACCCAGTGCCCAACAGGTATGATTAGAGTTGGCCACCCCAGCTTAGTAGGCAATTCATGAGCCCCAGAACCCCCAGTGCAGAAAGCCACTAACCAGGCTCCTAGCCCCCCATGTAAAAAGCTTGGGATAGTGCTCCCTGTTCCCCAGGACTTTAAAGAATGAGTTAAAAAAAAAAAAAAAGCAAAAAGAATACTGATGATTGATAGAAAATTACTATGGGGACATGAAAGATCAAAACATAAACTCGGAAGAGCAAAGTATTGTCAAAATACCTACATGTGAAGCCTCAAAGAGGAATAGGAATTTATCTCAAGCCCAAATAGAATTTTAAAAATCAAGTAATAGAGGCAAAAGAAAATTTGGAAAATAAAATGAGAAGTATGCAAGAGAATTGGAGGAGGGAGTCAATAATTTGGAAAATAAAACACAAAAATTGACTGAAGAAAACAATTCCTTAAAGAACAGAATTGGCCAAATGGGAAAAAATTCAATGAAGAAAATAATTCTTTAAAAGTAGAATTAGCCAAATGGAAAAGGAGGGTAAAAACTAACCGAAGAAAATAATTGCTTAAAAATTAAAATTGGGCAAGTGGAAGCTAATGATGCTATGAGACATCAAGAATCAGTCAAACAAAATCAAAAGAATGAAAAAACAGCAGAAAATACTGGAGAAACAGCCAGACACAATTTAAGTATTAAAGAGTTACAGTTTGAATTGTACAGGAATTAGCAGCATCTACATGAGAATATTGCAGGGCTTGGACTATGATATGATGGAAGACAAAAATTACAACCAAGAATCAATTGAAGGTTTGTACTGGTAGAAGAGGAAAAAGGGAGGCAAAATGGGTAAATTATATCTCATGATGAAGCATGAAAGATCTATTACAATAAAGAAAAAGAAGGGGGAAAAGGGAGGGAATCAGCCTTGTTTGAATCTTACCCTCATCATGTATGACTCAGAGAGGGAATAATATACATATTCAATTGTTTAGAGAAATCTATCTTTCTCTATGGTGAAATGGGAGGAGAAAGTGGAAAGTGGTGGGAGGGGACTCGTAAAAGGGAATGGAGACTGGAGAAGGTGGAACAGAATGAAAGTAAAAAGCAAAGTATAAAGGTGGGGGAGACAAATAGAATGAAAGCAAATACACAATAATCATAACTGTGAATGTGAATGGAGTGAATTCACCCATAATAAAGTGATTAGCAGAATGGATTAAAAAACAGAATCGTACAATATGAATATGTTGTTTACAGAAAACACAATTGCAGCACAGAAGCACACACAGAAGCACACACAGAGTAAAGATAAAAGGCAGCAGCAAAATATATTATGATTCAACTAAAGTTGAAAAAAAAAAACAATGGCAGCAATTCTGATCACAAAGTAAAGGAAAGTATAGATCAAATTTTAAAAAGATAAGGAATGAAACTATATCTTGCTAAAAACTACCATATCTTTTTTTTTTTTTCTCCTAAGGCTGGGGTTAAGTGACTTGCCCAGGGTCACACAGCTAGTAAGTGTTAAGTGTCTGAGACCAGATTTGAACTCTGGTCCTCCTGAATTCAGGGCTGGTGCTCTATCCACTGCTCCACCTAGCTGCCCCAACTACCATATCTTTTATAAAGGATATCAATAGATATCAATGATAGAAATATCAATGCAAAACATATATGCAATAAGTAGTATATCATCTAAATTCTTACAGAAATTATATCAGTTACTGGAAGAAATAAATAGCAAAATCATATTAATGGGAGACCTCAAACCTCTACCCCATTAAAATGGGATAAGAAAGAAGTTAAGTATATAGAATTTTAGAAAGTTAGATGTGATAGACATCTAAAGAAAATTGAATGAGAATAGAAAGGAATATACCTTTTTCCTCAGCCATACATGGTACCTACACAAAAACTGATCATGTATTAGGACATAAAAACCTCACAATCAAATGAAGAAAAGCAGGAATATTAAATGCATCCTTTTCTGCTTGCTCATGATGTGATAAAACTTTGTGTAAAAAAGGGCATGGGAAGACAGATTTAATATTATTGGAAACTAAATCATCTAATCCTAAAGAATGATAGAAATGATAGAAACAATTAGTAATTACATCAAAAAGGATATACCAAAATTTAAGGAATGCAGCCAAAGCAGTACTTAAAGGAAATATTATATCTTTAAATGCTTACATGAATAAAACAGAGAAAGAGGAAATCAATGAATTGAGAATGCAACTGAAAAAGCTAGGAAAAGAACAAATTTTAAATTCCCAATTAAATACCAAATTAGAAATACTGAAAAATCAAAGGAGAGACTAATAAAATTAAAAGTAAGAAAACTATTGAACTAATAAAAAAAATAAGAGTTGGTTTTATGGAAAAAAATAGTAAAATAAACATTTGGGTGATTTAATTTTTAAAAAGAAAGAAGAAAATCAAATTACCAGTATCAAAAATAAATAACAAAGGGGAATTCACCAGGAATGAAGAGGCAATGAAAGTAATAATTAGGAGCTGGAGACTTCTCATCTTCCTACTGGTGTCCCAACAATGTTCACAGATATACTTTCTAATCTTCTATCTAACACAGAACAGTTTTATTCAATAAGGTTTTGTCTTCATTTCCTTTCCAAATAAGAACTGAAAGTCATTTTAGCTCTCCTAAGCACTGAAATGAAATCATTAGGATAGGAATGGCACAGAGATGTTCTGTGTACTGATTTCATTTTGAAGTTTAAGATCTTCTTGACATCAGGAATATTGAAAAGTTCTGAACAGATACTGATGGGCTTTTTAGCAGTATCTATTACACAGACTAAAAAAATAAACAACCTTTAGGTAGATAGATGCTTGTTTTTAAAATAAAGGCATTTTTAAAAAAATAAACCCATTTTAAAAATGGGTTTTATAATCCAAAATAGTTCTGTTATATATAATACTACCTATTTTAAAGAATTCTTCTAATGCTTGAATGAAGTTTTTTTTTTTGTAAATAGCATTTACTTTTTGCAATTAGATATAAAGATAGCTTTCAAAATTCATTTTTATAAGATTTTGACTATAAGTTTTTTCCCTATTTCCCTTTCATTTCTTTTTCCCTAAGAGAGCAAGGCATCTGATGTATGCACATTTCCACATTAGTCATGAACAAAAGAGAAGTCACAAAAATAAACAAAACAAACAAAATAGCTGAAATAGTATGCTTTGATCTATATTCAGTTCTCATAGTTCTTTCTCTGAATGTAGATAGCATTTTCTATCATGAATCCTTTGGAATTATCTTGAATCATCACACTGCTAATAAGAGCTAAGTCAATCATAGTGAATTATCACACAGTGTTGCTGTTGCTATGTACAATGTTCTCCTGGTTAAATATTAATGATTAAATATTGAAAGTTGGGGAGAGGAAAACAGTTAAACATAACTGAAATGGAACCTCCGTTCTTTTGGAAAATAGTATTCCAAGATATAAAGTCCTTCATCATATTAGCCACCAGGTCTTTCGTGATCCTTATTGTAGTTCCATGTTATTTAAATTGTTTTGTTTTGTTTTGTCCTTGCTGCTTTCAATATTTTCTCCTTGACCTGGGAGCTTTGAAACTTGGCTCTGAAATTTGGAACTATGCCCAAAAAGTTATCAAACTATGCATACCCTTTGATCCAGCATTGCTGTTATTGGGCTTATATCCCAAAGAAATACTGAGGAGAGGAAAGGGACCTGAATGTGCCAAAATGTTTGTGGCAGCCCTTTTCATAGTGGCTAGAAACTGGAAAATGAATGGATGTCCATCAATTGGAGAATGGTTGGGTAAATTATGGTATATGAAGGTTAGGGAATATTATTACTCTGTAAGAAATGACCAGCAAGAGGAATACAGAGAGGCTTGGAGAGACTTACATCAACTGATGCTGAGTGAAATAAATAGAACCAGAAGATCACTGTACACTTCAATGTTGTATGAAGATGTATTCTGATGGAAGTGGATATCTTCAACTTAAAGAAGATCCAACTCACTTCCAGTTGATCAATTATGGACAGAAACAACTACTCCCAGAGAAGGAACACTGGGAAGTGAATGTAAATTGTTAGCACTACTGTCTATCTACCCAGGTTACTTACACCTTTGGAATCTAATACTTAATGTGTAACAAGAAAATGGGATTTACACACATATATTGTATCTGGATTATATTGTAACACATGTAAAATATATGGGATTGCCTGTCATCTAAGGGAGGGAGTAAAGGGAGGGAGGGGATAATTTGGAAAAATGAATACAAGGTATAATGTTATAAAAAAATTACTCATGCATATATACTATCAAAAATGTATAAATAATAAAAAATAAAAATAAAAATAAATAAAAAACTGAATGTTACAACCTTAGTAAAACAATGTGAAATTTTATTTCAATGCTGCAATTTTGCTGGAAAAATTGAATTTTAAAAGAAAATTCATTTGTATTCCTAATAAATCCATATATATACAAGAATGGATTAAAAAAAAAAAGAAAGAAACTTGGCTCTGATATTCTTGTAAATTTTCTTCCTGGAATCTCTTTCAGATGGTGATTGGTATTTTCTATTTCTGCTTTGTCTTCTTGTTGTAGAACTTCAAGCCAATTTTCCTTGATAATTTCATATAATATTGTATCAAAATTCTTTTTTATTATAATTTTCAGGTAGCCTGACCATTCTTGTTATTTCTTTTTGATTTGTTCTCAAGATCAATTGTTTTTCTCGTGGTATATTTCACTTTTTCTTCTATTTTTTTATTTTTTATTTTTTTGTTTTATGATTTCTTGTTGTCTTAGAATATCATTGGCATTAGCTGTACAAGATCTAAAACTATTATAAAGCAGCAGTCATCAAAACCATTTGGTACTGGCTAAGAATATAGAAATTGATCTGTGAAATAGGTTAGGTTCACAGAACAAAATAGTCAATGACTGTAGCAATCTAGTATTTGACAAACCCAAAGACCTCAGCTTGTGGGATAAGAATTCACTATTTGACAAAAACTGCTGAGAAAATTAGAAACTAGTATGGCAGAAACTAGGAATTGACCCACACTTAACACCATATACCAAGATAAAGTCGAAATGGGTTCATGACCTAGACATACAAATTAGAAGAACATAGGATAGTTTACTTCCCAGATCTGTGGAGAAGGAAGGAATTTACGACTGACGAAGAACTAAAGATCAATATTGATCACTAAATAGATAATTTTGATTATATTAAATTTAAAAGGTTTTGTACAAACAAAACTAATGCAGACAAGATTAGAAAGGAAGCCATAAACAGGGAAAACATTTTTACATTCAAAGGTTCTGATAAAGGCCTCATTTCTCTAATATATAGAGAATTGACTTAAATTTATAATAGATCAAGACATTCTCCAATTGACAAATGGTCAAAGGAAACAATTTTCAGATGAAGAAAGTGAAACTATTTGTAGTCATATGAAAAGGTGCTCCAAATCACTATTGATCAGAGAAATGAAAATTAATACAACTCTAAGATACCGCTACATACCTCTCAGATTGACTAAGATAACAGGAAACAATAATGACCAATGTTGGAGGGGATGTGGGAAAACTGGGACACTGATACATTGTTGGTGGAACGCTGAACTGATCCAAACATTACAGAGAACAATTTGGAACTATGCTCAAAAAGCTATCAAAATGTGCATACCCTTAGATCCAGCAGCATTTCTAATGAGATTATATCCCAAAGAGATCTTAAAGGAAGGAAAGGGATCCACATGTGCAAAAATGTTTGTGGCAGCCTTTTTTGTAATGGCCAGAAACTGGAAACTGAGTGGATGCCCATCAATTGGAGAATGGCTGAATAAATTGTGATATATGCATGTTATGGAATATTATTGTTCTGTAAGAAATGACCAACAGGATGATTTCAGAAAGGCCTGGGGAGACTTACATGAACTGATGCTGAGTGAAATGAGCAGAACCAGGGGATCATTATACATGGCAACAATAAGACTATACAGTGATCAATTCTGATAGACGTGGCTCTCTTTGAGTTGCCATTTGTTCAGTGCTACTTGTTCAATGATGAAGAGAGCCATCTAAACACAGAAAGAGGACTGCAGGAACTGAGTGTGGACCACAACATAGCATTTTGTTGTTTGCTTGCATTTTGTTTTCTTTCTCAGATTTTTTTCCCTTTCTTCTTTTCTTGTTCAGCAAGATAACTGTATAAATATGTATACATATATTGGATTTAACATATATTTTAACATATTTAACATGTATTGGACTACCTGCCTTCTAGGGGAGGGGGTGGGAAGGAGGAGGGGACAATTTGGAACAAAAGGGTTTGCAAGGGTCAATATTGAAAAATTACCCATGTATATGTTTTGTAAATAAAAAGCTTTTTTTAAAAAAAGAATATCATTGGCTTTCTCTTGCCTAATTCTAGTTTTCAACAAATTATTTTCTTCCTTAAGTTTTGGACAAGTTGGTTGATTTTTTTCATAATTTTCTTATTTTGCTCTTATTTTTTCCTATTTTTCCTCAATCTCTCTTGTTTGATTTTTAAAGTCCTTTTTTAACTTCTTCCAAGAACTCTTTGGTGTCTGAAATAGAACTCATTATCTTTCTTCCTAAATCCTTCCCACACTCATCTCTTCCCTATTACTTTAGAGGGCAATGTCATACTCCCAGATATTCAGCCATACAATCTAAGAGTGATCCTGGTTTTTTATTATCTCTCACTCCCCAACCTCTATCTCATATTCAAGTTGTTGACAAGATTTTGAGCTTTCCTTTGCAACATCTCTCAAATACTCTTCTTTCTCTCCTCTGACATTGTCATCATTCCGGTGCTAACCCTTATCATCTCTACTTATGCTATTGTAATAGCCTTCTGGTAGCTCTGCTTGTCTCAAATCTCTTCCTTTAATCCATCCTCTATTCAACCATTAAAGTGATTTTCCTTAAGTGCTAGTCTAATTATGTTATCCTCCTACTCAAGAAACTCCAATGGCATACTATTACCTCTAAGATCAAATACAAAGTTCTGTTTGGTATTCAAAGCTCTTACCCAGCCCCCTTTCTTATTTTGCAAAATATACTCTCCCACACAAATTCTTTGATTCAGTGACATGGCTTTCTGACTCTTTCATGAACAAAAACTCTACCTCTTAGTGCTGGGCATTTTCTCAGGCCATCCCAATTCCTGGAATGCTTTTCTTCCTCCTTTCTGACTATTGACTCCCCTAATTTCACTTAAGTCCCAATTAAAATCCTACCTTCCACAGCAAGTTTAACTTAGTTGTAGTTAGTCATTTTTCAGTCACATCTGACTCTTTGTGGCCCCATTTGAGGTTTTCATGGCAAAAGTATTAAAGTGTTTGCCATTTCCTTCTCTAGCTGATTGTTCAGATGAGGAAACTGAAGCCCACAGAATTAAATAGCTCTCTCACACAATTAGTGTCTGAGACCAGATTTGAGGGCAAGAAATGCTTTTTCCCTCTTCCCAGCTCTTAGCTGGGAAGTGACTAACCTATAGTAAGTGCTTAATAAATATTAGTTGATTAATTAAATAGAGTAAATGGCTTAGCTATTGTCTTTCTAGGCCATAGAATGATGGAGTTCAATTAAAATCAATGAAGAGGAGTTAAGAGATATGTCATATTATAGTTTGAACAATATTAGCATCAATGAGTTAGAGAACTATCTGTTTTTTCTTTTTAAACTGTTTATTTGTTCACCAATTTTGTTGAAATTCAATTGCTACTTATTTGAATAAATCCTTCTAATGAAAAATTGCCATCTGACAGATATCACACATTATAGATATATTTTAAATGACTTAAATCAAGTAATTATTGGTTAAAATGCTTTCTACATTTTAAATACTTTCATTTCTTTTCTTTTCTTGATTCTGCCTCAGGATAACTTTGCAAAAGGAAAAAAAAATCTTTAAAATATTATTTTAAAAATCTTTGAGAGAGAAAAAATATAAAACTATAAACTGCATTTGATCTTTGGGATATTTTTATAAAAGTTATTTTCTCTTAGACTTGTTATTAATTCCACTCAGAATATACTCTGGAAAATTTTATTTTAAACATGAAGGTAAAACAAAGTTTTCTTACATAGTATTAAGCTTGAGAGTTGTCTTGACAGGAAATCAAAATTAGGGAGTTTAGGGATCTGGACTTCCAAAGATAAAAGGTCATTTCTGAGCATATACTCAGCAGTTGAAAGGGCAATAAGTGACTCAAAACTACACTATGAATCTGATGAGTTCAATTGTCATGAATTATTCATACAGTGTAACCCTAATATATGTTTGCCTTGTTGGGAAGGGAAAATTTGAACCAAAGATAGAGGTGACCTTTGGGAAGATACTAAAAGACCAAAGAGAACCTGCTTCTCTAGGAAAAGAAACTCATTTTAGCTTTGGTGAGAAGAATCAGAAGATTGTGAAATTGCATAAACTCTCAATGATCTGATCCAAGAGAGATCATGAGAAGCAGTAACAGAGCCTCTCAACCACATGTTCCACATAAAGAATATAAAAATTGATCCTCTATCTTTTCCCTTTTCCCCTTCTTTTGTTACACTAAACTTCTTAATAATGCACAACTTTATAGATTTAGATTTGGAGGGGACTTAAAAGTCATCCATTTCTATCTCATTTTAGAAATGAAAGAACTAAAGCTAACAGGTTAAGTAAAATTTAAGTCAAATTTACTAAAGGAATCAAGAGGAGTACATGAAAAGGGAGGGATGTGAACCAAGATTCCTGGCCCAAATCCATGAATCCTTTGCACTGCCTCAGCAAAAGATTAGACAAACAGTTTTATATATCTGTTTGGGGTTAGTATAAAACTTTCTCAAGGACTTAGAATTAATTGATCTAATAGTTTGACTGAATTGATCTTAAATTTCCTTTTTAACTTTTATATTCTATAGGAATTTTAATAGGATGGCATTATCTAATACTTTTGATTATATTCATCCAAACAATTATTTATTTGTTTTGGCTTGGGTTTGGGGGGAGGGTTTTTTTGGTTGTTGTTTGATTTTGGTTTTTGGAGACAATGAGGGTTAAATGACTTGCGTAGGGTCACGTAGCTAGTGTCTGAGGCTGGATTTGAACTCAGGTCCTCCTGACTCAGTGTCAATATTCTATTGACTATTCCATCTAGTTGCCCCCAAGCATTTATTTATTAAGTTCCTACTTAATATATTCTTACTTTCTATTTATTTAGGAAAACTATGCTGGATGCCAAGATGGGTGAGTAGGAGTCTTTATAATTTTTTTATTGTGTTCAACTCTTCATGCCCTGATGGACCATATTGTCCATTGTATCTTCTTGGCAAAGATACCAGAATGATTAACCATTTATATCTTCAATTTATTAAGGCAAATAGAAGTTAAATGGCTTGCCCAGGGTCATAGAGCTAGTGAGTGTTTGAGACCAGATTTGGTTAACAATAATCTTGTAACAAAAATCTTTAATTGCGACTTTCAAGTCTACTTTAGAAGTAGAATAAACTTCAACTTATCCTAAAAACATGGATCTGTTTATCATTATAGTATCTGGATGCTTGAATAAATTCATACTGGTGTTAACAAAAGATATCATATATGTGGCTTTCTCTGTCTTAATAGCAGTATTTACATAGAATTTGGACAGTGTGAAAGTGCTCCAAATTTAACAATTCATTCAATTCTTCCAATTATTGTTGTTTGTAATTTGTTTTTGAAGGAGATCAATGATGTCATGGGGAAATGTCTTGACTCATGGATAAACTGAATTTAAGTGATACATAGTGCATGAAATCTTCAGCCTTATTCTCTCTTCCAGAATCATTGAAGTAAAACAAAAATCAGGACAAGTGGATATTCACACACATGTATTGTACTTAGACTATATTGTAACACATGTAAAATGTATGGTATTGCCTGTCGTCGGGGGGAGGGAATAAGGGAGGGGGGGTAATTTGGAAAAATGAATACAAGGGATAATATTATAAAATATATATATATATATATATAATAAAAAAAAATTAAAAAAAAAAAAAAAAAAAAAAAAAAAGAAATTATTCATTTGAATCCTTACTCCATTTCAAACAGTATCAATTTTATATGATTGTATAGGAGTAGTGATTATAAGTTCTGTATATCAGAGACCAGAATTGTAAGTTGCAGATAGTAAGATCACTTGATTAATCTAGGAAGATAACTTGAGGTCCTTCACCTTTATTTTCCCTTGTCATGATGACCAATCCTAACGTGGCAAAAGGCCTACAATATAATATTCTAGAAGGTAAAGGAGCTTAGACTGCAGCCAAGAATCAATTATTCAGAAAAACTAAGCATTATCTTTTAGGAAAAAATATGGAAATTCAATGAAATAAGAAATTTTCAATTATTTTTGATGAAAAGACCATAGGTGAACAGTATAAAGGGCTGAAACTTTGAATAGGTGCACTTGAATCAGACAACTGAGCACTAAAGGCTAATTACCTATTCAAAATAAGGCAATGACTCTATTAGCATATATTTGGATAAATGGCCTTTCTCACCATTGGTGCTGGCTCAATGTTTGGTATAAAGATGATCGTAGGCAAGGATTAGAGGGTGGGTTGACAGAGGCCAGAATTCACTGGGCTGCAGGATGAGGAGGAGAAAGGTGGAGATTCTGGACTCTAGAATCGAGGAGAGATCCTTGGCAAAACTCCTGGCAGTTTTGTCTGTCTCCTTCACTTCTCCCCCTAAAGACCAAGGACTTTTGCCTATCCTGATGCTGGCTGATCATGAGGCCTCAAGGGAGCTGATCTAGACTTTATAGAACAGAAAATTTGATCAAGAGAAGCATAAAAAGGGAAGAAAAAAGACTATGATTTTAAAGATTAAAATGTTTATATACCTTTATGGGAAGATATGTTAAACTCTTGAAAACTGTATCTTTGTTAGGAATATATTTAGAAGGTATAGGTATAATTTAACTTTATGGTAATCATATAAAAAGGAAACTAGAAAAAGGATTGTACTGGAAGAAAAGGAAAGGGGAGGTAAAATAGGATAAATTACATTACATGAAGAGACAAAAAAAAAAAAAAAAGACCTATTACAGTTGATGGGAAAAAGGAGAAGGGACCATTGCTTGAAAGAAAAAATATCAGACATATTTAGTTTGATATAGAAACTTGTCTCATCCTACAGGAACGCAGGAGGGGAAAGAGGAAAGGAGGAAAAGGTGAATAACAATAATAGAGGGAAAACAGAAGTAGAAGGGGAAAGGAATAATTACAAAACACTTTTCATACAAATAAAGTTAGCTCTAAGCAATTAGAAGAATATCAAATGTTCATGGGTAGGCTGTGCTAATATAACAAAAATGATAATTCTACCTAAATTAATCTGTTTATCCAGTGGTTAAAATCAATCAAACTGCCAAGGAATTACAGAGCTCAAAAAAATAAGAACAAAAAGTAAAGAACTTCAAGGGAATTAATAAAAAATGCAAATGAAAGTGGCCTAGCTGTATCAGATCTAAAACTATACTATAAAGCAGCAGTCATCAAAACCATTTGGTACTTGCTAAGAAACAGAGTGGTTGATAAGTAGAATAGGTTAAGTTAACAAGACACAATAGTCAATGACTATACTAATCTAGTGTTTGATAAACCCAAAGACTCCAATTTCTGGGATAAGAATTCACTACTTGACAAAAATTTCTGGGAAAATTGGAAAATAGTGTGGCAGATATTAAGCACCAATACCTAATACCTTATACCAAGATAAGTTCAAAATGGGTTCACGATTTAGACATACAAGGTGAGATATAAGCAAATTAGGAGATCAAAGGTAGTCTACCTCAACGAGCTATAGAAAAGGAAGGAATTTATGTCCAAAGAAGTAGAACATTATGAATTGCAAAATGGATAATTTTGATTATATTAATTTAAAAAGGGTTTTTACAAATAAAACCAATGCAGTCAAAATGAGAAGCAGAAAACGGGAAAATTTTTTACATCCAAGTATTCTGATAAAGGCCTCATTTCTAACATATATAGAGAATTGACTCAAATGTATAAGAATACAAGCCATTCTCCAATTGATAAATGGTTAAAGGGTATGAACAGGCAATTTTCAGACAAAAAAAATTAAAACCATTTCTATTCATATGAAGAAATGCTCTAAATCATTTTTGATTAGGTAAATGCAACTTGAAACAACTCTGGGGTACCACAACTGAAGTATTGAAAGGTACCTCTCAGATTGGCTAAGATGATAGGAAAAGATAATGACAACTGTTGGAGGGTTTGTGGGAAAACTTGAACACTAATACAATCTTGGTGGAGTTGTGAACTGATCCAGCCATTCTGGAGAGAAATTTGGAACTGTGCATACCCTTTGATCCAGAAGTGTCTCTACTGAGTCTGTATCCCAAAGAGATCATAAAAAAGAAAAGAAAAGAAAAGAAAAGGATCCACATGTGCAAAAATGTTTTGTAGAGGCAAGGAACTAGAAACTGAGTGGATACTTGTCAGTTGGGGAATGGCTGAAATTATGGTATATGACTTATGAAATATTGTTCTTTAGGAAAAGATCAGCAGGATGACTTTAGAGAGGCCTGAAGAAACTTGCATGAAGTGATGCTAAGTGAAGTATGTAGAATCAAGAGAACATTGTACATGACAACAGCAAGATTATGCAATGATCAATTCCGATGGACATGACTCTTTAACAATGAGATGATTTTGGACACTTCCAATGGTCTTGTATTGAGGAGAACAATCTGTATCTGAGAGAGGACTGTGGGGACTGAGTGTGGATCACAACATAGTATTTTCACTCTTTGTTGTTTGTTTGCATTTTGCTTTCTTTCTCTTTTTTCCCCTTTTTGATCTGATTTTTCTTGTGCAGCAAGATAAATGAGGAAATATCTATAGAAGAATTGTACATGTTTAACACATATTGGATTAATTTCTATCAATGGGATGGGATGGAAGGAAGGTAGGGAGAAAATTTTGGAAAACAAGGTTTTATAAGGGTGAATGTTGAAAACTATCTTTGCATATATTTTGAAAATAAAAGGCTATTATCAAAATTTTTTTACAAAAAGAAATCTGACTCCTGTTCCCATGTTTTAAATTATTTATAATACTTCTCTTTGTGGTAACAAAGAACTGGTCATTAAGAGAATACCTATCAAATGGGAAATAGCTAAATAAGTTGTAATATATGATTGTGACAATATTACTGTGCTATAAGAAATAATAAGCTGGTTGATTTTAGAAAAACATGGAAAGATTTACATGAAATAATGAAGATTAAAATGAGAAGAACCCAGAAAAATATTATATATGGTAACAGCAGTATTGTTTGAAAGGTATATATGAATGAATATGTTTTTCTGAGTAATATGAATATTCAAATCAACTACAAAAGACTTATGAAAGAAAATGCTACCCACAGATGTGATATTTTTCAATCCAGTTACTGAGGGGATCTTTTTAGAACTAGACAAAATGACCATTAAAAAATGCATTTATCATCAATACAAAAAGCTTAAAATCTAGTTAAAAGGATACAAACATGTACAAATGAACAAAGCATAGTGTTACAAGACCTCAATTTATATTACAATGTACTCTTGAGAAAAAAGACTGATAATGGGAAAGGAGAAGGAAACCAATCTTGGAAATTACCTGAAGCATACTGAATGGTAGTGATTCCTAACTGTATGAGCCACCCCTGAGTCCATAAGCCTGGGATTATAATTATAATTTATATATATATATATAAATTATAATTTCTGCTTTCTGGGCAGATGACTCAGAGAGGAGCGAAGAATACCAAAGGGTAGAGAGAGAAGGATAATCCACCACTGCTGCCCTGGAAACACGGATGTTTCTCACAATAAAACTGCTCCCGTCAGTAAAAAGAATAAGGTCAGGGTTTTTCAGCAGGACATCAGAAAGGTCAGGCCTTGCTGACTGAGACTCCTCAAGCAGCTGGAAGCAGTCATGCGCAGGGACCAGGTCAGAACTAGGATCTGGGAGCAAGGTGGCAGAGTTAAGGGCAGACGATTTAGAGAAAGTGAAGTGGGGATAGTCGAGAAGCAGGGCCTGATAGTGAGTAATGCGAGTGTTAGAGAGCCACCTGTCAAGGGAAGACCTGAGCACAGCCTCATCAGAGTGAGGGGCAGAGATAGAAAGAGACTGGCCCAAGGAAAGCTTGTCAGCTTCCTTTACCAGGAGGGCAGTCGCTGCTATGGCCCTAAGACAGGGAGGCCACCCAGCTGCTACTGAATCCAAACGCTTAGAGAGATACGCAACAGGCCATCTCCAGGGCCCAAGAGTTTGAGTCAAAACACCTTTTGCAACACTTCTAGCTTCTGCCACAAAAAGATGAAAGGGCTTTGTGATATCAGGAAGAGCTAGGGCAGGGGCCTTGGTAAAGGCGTTCCTGAGACAATCAAAGGCAGCTTGTTCTGCAGAGCCCCACACCAGGGGACCCTGTCCAGCTGTGACAGAATAAAGAAGTTTTGCTATCTCAGCAAAAGAAGGAATCCATAGGCGACAATATCCAGCTGTTCCCCAAAATTCCCAAAGCTGTTTCTTAGTAGTGGGGACTGGAATAGATAGGATAGCCTGGATATGTTCAGAAGACAGGAACCGGTGACCAGACTTGAGAATATACCCCAAATAAGATACTTCAGGAAGACAGAGTTGAGCCTTTTTAGCAGAGACCCTGTAACCTAAAGATTGAAGGAGTTGCAAAAGGGCACGATGCCCTCAAGCAAAGAGACTCATCAGGGGCTGCAAGGAGAAGATCATATACATATTGGGCCAGAGAGCAATAAGAATGCTCCTTGTGGAAGGGCTGGAGGTCCAGATGGAGAGCTTCTCCAAACAGTGTAGGAGAATTTTTAAAGCCCTGAGGTAGTCTAGTCCAAGTAAGCTGACCTGAGAATTCCTCTTGGGGATCTATCCATTGAAAAGCAAAGAGAGGTTGACTGACAGGAGCAAGGGGTATGGAAAAGAAAGCATCCTTTAGATCTAAAACAGTATATACGGTATGTGTAGGAGGTAACAAGCTGAGTAGGGTATACGGATTCAGAACAGTGGGGTGAATAGTTTCAGCTCCTTTGTTAACCTCCCTAAGATCCTGAACAGGGCAATAGTCCCAAGACCCAGGTTTCTTAACTGGAAGCAAAGGGGTATTCCAAGGAGACTTACAGGCTACTAAGATACCAGCTTCTCTCAGTTAATATGAACAGAAATACCTAGGAGAGCTTCCCTAGACATAAGATACTGCTTAACAGAAATAGGAGAGACAGTAGCCAAAAGCTGCACCATCACCGGTACATGATGAGCAGCCAGACCTGGAGAGTTATTTTCTGCCCACACCTGAGGGAAATCAGTTTGCAGATGAGAAAGAAGAGGGGAGTGAGCAGGACTTCTGAAATTTTCTGTGTATGTCTGGAGCAGATTGACAAACAAATGCAATATTCACAGATCTATAGTTCTCGGGAGCTTCTGGGTCAAATGTGCTATAAGTTCAGTAAGCTTCATACAACCTTTCTAAAAATGCTCCCGGGAATTCTTCTGCACCCTGAGTAACTTCAGAAATCTTGGTCATGTTAATAGATTTCCTGGCTGCAGCTTTAAGACCCTGGAGAAGGGATCTTGTGATAAGCAGAGAGCCCAGTATGACCCTGCTGGGAGTTGGGGTCCCAGGAAGGTCTTTCAGAGGGAAAACTGGCTTCAATCTGAGCACGATGCTCTTCTACAGATCCAGGTCCCAATACAGCTTTTCTGGCCTCCCTTTTAATTTTGTCCCTTTCCTCTGTAGTAAAGAGGGTGGTAAGGAGCTGTTGACAATCATCCCACGTGGGCTGGTGGGTCCGAAAAACAGACTCAAGAAGGTTAATCAAGGCTTGAGGTTTCTCAGAGAAAGGGGGATTTTGAGCTTTTCAATTATAAATATCATTCGTAGAAAATGGGACATAGACTAAGAATGGAACGCCTTCTGCTCCCCTCATCTCCCTTAGAGGCAGAACAGGTTTGGGGAGAACCGAGGTTGGCTGGACAGATCCCAAAGCATTGTATTCAACTCCACCTCTAGTACAGGAAGGCGAGAGAGACAGAGGCTGCAGAGAATCAGGCGGAGAAATGGGGGAGGGAGTGGGCAAAGGGGCAGGAGTCAGCACTTCTGTACTGGCCATACCAAGCTGTGCCGGCTGGAGAGGAAACAGAGGTGGGGGAAGAAACAGAGGCAGGGGAAGACGGCGGCAGAGAAAGAGAAGGGGATAAAGGGCCAGGTGGTGAAAGGCCGGGGTCAGGATTTCCAGGCAAAGGGGGATACAGACCGAACCCAAATAAGGTGGTGGGTGAAGGGGATTATCTAAGGGATCTTCCAGAGAATCCTGTAGGACTTTTTCTCCGTTTTTGTTTGAGCTGCTGGCAGTTTGCAACTTTCCTTGTCTGGCCTCAGGGACTGTGTGACCAAAATTCGAATACCATTTGTCATGGCCACAGCCCTTAGCCAGGAAGGAGGGTAAGAGACAACTTGCAGCCAAACATCAATATAGGAGTACTGATTTGGATAGCCAAGGTTCACCTGTGACTACTCAGTGCACTGCCCAAGCTATTTCCCTATCAAAGGAGCCTTCAAGGGACCATCCTACCCCAAAAGAAGGCCACTCCTTCTGGCAAAACAGTTCAGTTTAGCCTTTTTCCATGATATTCCATAATCATGATGTTTAAATGTCTCAGAAAAATGACTAAGAAGACATTCAAGTGGAGTAATTGTTTTTAAAGCAGAGTTCCCCATGATAATGTGGCTGAGTTAACAGATATCCTGATACCACCAGAGGAAAACTCCTACTATCTTTGAACACTGCTGTTTCTGACAGAATAGTCTAACCTTTTCTGTCCCCTTATATCCAGTTGCCAAATTTCTCAATCACAGTTCTTAAAACGTAAAACTTAAAAGATCAACAGTTCCTAAAACGTAAAAGAGCTCTTACATTACCAAAACAGACAAATCACATGGAACATAGAACATCCCCTCAATTTCCAATTCTTAATCACTTTAAAAAGAGCTCCTATAAATATGTTCTCTTCCCCACTTTTTTAATCCACGAGATAAAAAGTTGTAAGAGGTATGTTTTACTGCTTATAAGACAAATATTTCTGCTTACTATGCAGCACACTTCCAACTATTATTGATAAAAATACCAGAGCTGTGTAGAACTTTGTAGAACTTTGAGGTTGAAACACAGGAATTAAGACAAATATAATAGGTAAATATAAATGAGCAATGAAAAAAAGAGAAAGGAAAGGAAAATTATCTCATAGTGTCAGGAAACACAAATAGAAGTCTAGACCAACAAAGAGAAAGAGACAAGGAAAGAACTTACATTTAAAAACTTAAACCTTAAAAAAGGGAATACATACAGAAAAATATTTCTTTTTACAGGAAAAAAAGAAGTAAAGGGGAGTAAGGAGAATTAAAGGGAAGTTACATTAAGGAGAGAGACCAGAATTAAGCAAAACAAATCCTAAGGGTGCACAAAAATAATTATACCTCTTTTTGGAGTGGCAAAAAATTTGAAATTAAAGGGGAGCCTATCAACTGGGGAATGGGTATACAAGTTATGGTATATAAATGTGATATATACTATTATGCTGTAAAAAAATGATAAAGGGGTTGGATAAATTATTGCATAGGGAAGTAAATATAACAAGAACAATCTATAAAATGACAAAATTATAAAGATAAATAATATTAAAAGAATTAAGACTCTAATCAGCATATTAGCATCATGATCAACTTCAATTCTAGAGGATTAATATAATTAATATAAAATGTATTAAAGACAAGGCAGAATGATGTATGCATTGTGTGTTTAACGCCTACGCCCCCCAAACATAAGTGAATTTATATATATCTATCTTATCTATTCATTTAATTTTAGACATGGTCAATGTAGACATTTGTTTTAGTTAGTATTACAGGAGTCTTACTTTTATTTCATTCTCAATTTGGGGGATAGAGTTGGAGGAAAAGAAGTCAGTTTTTGCTGTTTTAAAAATATATATATATATATAATTAAAAAATGAAATGAATGTCGTCGTCTCCTGAGGTGAGGTGGGAAATTAGTATTTGTGGGAGGCAAGAAAAAAGCATATGCAAAAAGGGGAGATTGTGTGATTTTTATCAAATATTTTATATTTATATATTTTATAAAATGTTATTAAATATTTTATCAAATGTATTGAAATAATTGGTGAACTCTAAGTCATGATCTCTTTGTCAAAAAAAAATCACATGTCCATTTTTAGTCAGAAACATGAACTAGGCAAGAATTAGGTGCCAGGAGCCCATTCCCTAAGGTCTGGGCTAACAAACTGCAGCTGTGTCAATACCATTCTTCCTTATCTGTCTCCATTCCCTGGCTCTGGGGCTTCATGCATTACAAATTAACCACAGGACGTGTTTAACCACAGGATGTGCTGACATCAATCACCATTACTGACACCTGACTTAGGAACCTCGTCAAGACCCCAGCCCCCTCCCTTCCTCTATACATTGTGTATTGTGTAACTGCCTTCCTACATACTGGCATTCCTGAGCCACTCTATAAAAACTGAGTTGTCTTCCACAATAAACTCGAGCTGCTTTATACCCCACTGAGCAGTCTCCCTCCTTTGTTTTTTTTCACCCATTCCCAGGTTGTAGCCTTACTAGCTTTTGCTTACAGGTTGTTGTCTGCCTCCAGGCGTCCCTAGTTCGAGACCCGCGGGCCGGGTCAACTGGCGCCCGAACAGGGACCTGAAGGTCGGCGTCTACCCGACAGACTAGCAGTGGTGAGTGTTTCCGTCTGGCCGGACCCCGAAAAGATCCGAAGTCTCATCTGCAAACGATGAGTAAGCTATCTGTCGCATTCATGGGTTCCCATTTGTCTAAGGAGCAAGTTTTCATAAAAGATCTTAAAGACAAGTTTTAGAGAGCAAGGGGTAATAGTTAAGAAAAAAGACCTTATAAAATTTTTCATTTATATCGATAAGGTTTGTCCCTGGTTTATAGTAAATGGCCCTGAAATCCACCCTGCTAAATGGCAAAAAGTGGGTCATGATTTGAATGAAGTCCTCAGAAGAGAAGGACCTGATTCTGTCCCCATAAATATTTTCCTTTATTGGACCTTAATAAATGAGGTTGTGGAGAGTGCTGCTTCTGATGGCGGGATAAGGCAATTGATCATAAGCGCAGAATCATGCTTGCGGCCATTATCTTGCGCCGCCTCTGAACAGTCTATTGTTAAGAGTGTTATTCCAAAGGAAAAATCTGATGCCCCCTCCCGTGCCCCTTCGGCACCTATAGATACCCCCCGTCCCCAGACTAAATCTATTTATCCCCATCTACCTACGTATTCGCCCCCCTCTGAGGAACAAGAAAATTTTTCTTTCCCTGTCTTTCCAACAACCAAAAAGAACTCTCTTAAAACCGAAACTCCAAATTGCACTCCCCTAGATGATACTGATGCGGCTGACTTAGAAACCGAAGCCGCTGCTTATAATTCTCAGGACATATTTCTTGCTAATAAAGACCCCGCCATGACTTTCACTGCCAGCCCCCCAAACTCGTCAGATTTAGACCTAACTAATGCAAGAGAAGATCTAATTAGAAGAATGCACAAATTAAAAGAGGTCATGACTATACAGAACCAATTTGCTCGAATGACAAAAGAATTTAAAGAAATACAGGAATCCTTAAGAGACTCCTTGTCTATTGCCTCCCCTCCCACCCTCTCTATAACTCCCGATAGGCAAAATTCGAAAAGAAAGATCCCACGCGAAACACCCCTAACTTTTCCTATACTGAGAAGCCAAACTAAACCTAGACCCCATGCCTCTCCCCAGAGGGTAAATAGTACAGACCCCGACACACAGGAAGACCATGATTCTGACACAGGAGATTCAGAAAATGAGGAAGCAGAAAATGAGGAAGCAGATCAGGATTCAGATAGCAGCGATGTCTCACCCAAAACCATTTACAAAACAGCTAAATTTAAAAACATCAAGGACCTCCACTCTGCTGTTAAAAACTATGGTCCTAATGCCCCATTCACCATTTCGGCTCTTGAAGCCATCGGCCAAGGAGGGTATTTACTACCCGGGAATGGATAAGGGTGGTCCAAGCAGCACTCTCCAGAGCTCAATTTCTTACATGGAAAACTGACTTCTTTGATAGATGTGCCGCTATCGAAAAGAAAAATATTAGATCTAATAAAGGCACAAAGAATTGGACGTTTGATAAATTAACTGGCCAAGGCACATATGCTTCAGAAACCAAACAGAAAACACTCCCTTGGGGACTCCTATCTCAAACATCTGCAGCCGCTATCGGCGCATGGAGAGCCCTCCCCACAACAGGCTCCCCCTTAGCCCCTTTGAGCAAAGTTGTCCAGGGGAATCGGGAAAATTTATTCAGAATTTGTTAGTAGATTATTAGAAACTGAAGAAAGAACCTTAGGTGCAGAGGCTGCAGAAAACCACCTTGTTAGAAGATTGGCTTATGAAAATGCCAATGGACCTTGCCGCGATGCTTTACGCGGACAATGGAGGGAAAAGACCCTTGATGAGATGATAAAATTGTGTAGAGACATTGACCCCACAACTGACAAAATGACTAAAGCTACTAGAGAAGCAGCTGAAGCAACTAGAGAGGCAGCTGACAAAATGTCACAATCAGTCCATCTGGCTATAGGCGCTGCCTTCCAGCAAACTAAAAACTCAAAAACATGCTTTAAATGTGGCAAGGAAGGACACTTCGCTAGACAGTGTCCCCTTAATAATAATGTACCTAGCATGCCCACCCAATGCCCGCCACCAGCTTCTCTCTGTCCTAGATTTAGGAAAGGATACCATTGGAGCAATACTTGCCGCTCCACCCATGATGTGGATGGGAAAGTCATAGGCTCCCTACAGGGAAACGGCCAACGGGGTCTGCCCCGGACCCCTCAAGGATCTGTTCAGACAGCTACTCACAACTCCTTAGAGACACAACAGGCAGCGCAGGGGTGGACTTGTGTGCCACCGCCCCCACAATATTAAAACCTGAAGATGGCCCTCAAGTCCTTTCCACAGGCGTTTACGGCCTTCCTCCTCACAAATCCTTTTTCCTTATCATTGGCCGCGCCTCCTCCACCCTTCAAGGACTAATGATACACCCTACACTGGTTGACAATGATTATGAAGGGGAGATTAAAATCCTAGCTTCAGCCACACAAAATCCTATAGAAATCCAGCCTTACCAACGCTTGGCCCAAGCCCTACCGCTCCCCCTAGACACCACTTACCCGGCAGTCAAAACACAAATGGGGAAATCCGCACCCGGGTCTTCGGACCTCTATTGGGTCCAGACTCTATCCCAGGAAAGGTCCACCTTAACACTTAAATTACAAGGCAAACCCTTTTCAGGCTTAATTGACTCAGGAGCTGATGCCACAGTCATTTCCGCCACCTATTGGCCCACTACCTGGCCCCTGCAGCCTTCACACACACATCTACAAGGCATAGGACAAACCTGTAATACCATGGAATCCTCCCAGCTGTTAAACTGGGAAGACGCAGAGGGAAACAAAGGAACAGTCCGTCCTTTTGTAGTTCCAAATCTCCCTGTTAACCTGTGGGGGAGAGATATTCTCTTGCAAATGGGAATCATTATGTGCAGCCCCAATTCCATTATCACAGAACAAATGTTAAGCCAGGGATTCCTCCCTCCTCAGGGGCTAGGGAAAAATAATCAAGGTATCACTCAGCCTTTACAGATACAACCACATCCCGACCGCACTGGCCTTGGTTTTCAAAACCATTTTTCATAAGGGCCACTGGTCCTCCCAGCCTACAGGCGGAAAAAATCACATGGAAATCTGATACTCCCGTCTGGATCGACCAGTGGCCCCTTCCAAAAGAAAAACTAGAGGCTGCCATAACTTTAATTCAACAACAATTAACTGCAGGTCACATAGAGCCCTCTAACTCACCATGGAACACCCCAATTTTTGTCATCAAACAGAAATCAGGCTCATGGAGATTACTCCATGATCTGAGAGCAGTAAATAAAACCATGGTCCCTATGGGAGCCCTACAACCAGGCTTACCCACCCCTATAGCAATTCCTGCAGGTTTTCATAAGATTGTTATAGATCTCAAAGACTGCTTTTTTTCTATTCCTTTACACCCTGAGGACTCCAAAAGGTTTGCTTTCACTATCCCTATCACTAATTGCATAGGCCCCTCCCCCCCCTTCCAATGGAATGTCCTCCCTCAGGGCATGACCAACAGTCCCACACTTTGTCAGAAATATGTTGCCCAAACAACAGACCCCTTCAGAATGCGCTACCCCCACCTTTATGTAATCCACTATATGGATGATATACTCATTGCTGGACCCTCTGAACATGAACTGTCTAAAATCACACGTCAATTGATAATAGCCTTAAAAAACAGAGGGTTGCTTATCTCCCCAGATAAGGTTCAATTCACCTCCCCTCAATTTTTTCTTGGGTTTGAACTACATTTTAATCACGTAATAACTCAGAAAACCCAGATACGTACCACTCACCTTCACACCTTAAATGACTTCCAAAAATTATTGGGAGACATTAATTGGTTACGCCCCTACTTAAAATTAACTACAGGAGATCTTAAACCCCTCTTTGATATCCTAAAAGGAGATTCAGACCCGACCTCACCACGCACTATAACGGTAGAGGGCAAAACTGCTCTACAAAAAGTTAACCAGGCAATTTCCACCCAGAAAATTGGATATTATGACCCAAAGAGAAAATTATGGCTCCTTATCTTTTCTACAACCTTTTCTCCCACTGGACTATTATGGCAAGACATGCCCCTATATTGGATTCACAGCCCAGCAACACCTAATAAAGTACTCTCCACCTACCCCCTCCTTATAGCAGATCTCTTACAAGAAGGAAGGACCCTGTCTGTCAAACTTTTTGGAAAAGACCCTGACCACATTGTCTGTCCATATACTAGTACAGAGTTATCTCAGCTTCAACAAAAGAATGATGCTTGGTCTATCGCTACCATTTCCTACCAAGGGACTATCGATAATCAATATCCCACAGATAAACTTATAAAATTTCTTATGGAAACCCCAGTTACCTTCCCATGTGTTACTAAAACAACCCCTCTAAAACAGGCTCACCTAATTTTTACTGATGGATCCTCTTCAGGCACGGCTGCGGTTACAGTTGATGCAGTCCTCACCTCATTCCATACACCCTATGTGTCAGCCCAACTTGTAGAATTAGTGGCCATTCTTTGGGTATTCAAAAATGTCCCCGGCCCGATGAACATTTACACTGACAGTGCCTATATTGCCAACTCCATTCCACTGCTTCAGACAGTCCCCTATATTAGACCCTCTACCAACGCCTCTCCCATGTTTTCGCAGATACAAAAACTTATCCTAGAGAGAGATTATCCCTTCTTTATCTGTCATATCAGAGCACACTCTGATCTCCCCGGCCCCTTAACAGAAGGTAATAATGTAGTAGATCTTGCCTCCAGACAAGCCTTCCTAGCCACAGTTCTAAACGCCTCCCCTGTGGATGCCGCCACTAAAGCACATGAATTACACCATCTTAATGCTCATACCTTGCGCCAACAATACAGGATTACTAGAGAACAAGCCAGACAAATAGTTAAATAATGCCCGGGATGTCTAGTACTTCTACCCGAGCCACACTTAGGAGTCAATCCCCGCGGTCTTATCCCTGGGGAACTCTGGCAGATGGATGTTACCCACTTTACACCATTTGGCAAGCTTAAATACATTTATGTTTCCATTGATACCTTTAGTGGCTTCCTCTTTGCTACCTTACAAACAGGAGAAGCTACCAAACATGTTATCAGCCATATCATGGCCTCTCTGGTCACCGCACCTAAGCCTAAAATTCTTAAAACAGATAATGGCCCCGGATACATCAGCTCTTCCTTTAAACAATTCTGCGCACACATGGGTATTAAACACATCACTGGCATCCCATACAACCCTCAAGGTCAAGGTATTGTTGAAAGAGCTCATCAGACACTGAAAAGAATGATTTCAAAATTACAATCTGGTCCTGAGATCCTCTACTCACGAGCTGGTAATCACAAAACATTGCTAAATCATGCACTCTTTGTGCTCAATTATCTAATCCTAGATGACAATGGAAAATCTGCGGCAGACCGCCTCTGGCACCCCTCCACAACAAATAATTATGCTCAAGTGAAATGGAGGGACCCCCTTACCAACCAATGGTTTGGTCCAGACCCTGTCCTGATTTGGGGAAAAGGACACGCATGTGTCTATGACACTCAAGCCCAGAACGCCAGGTGGCTACCAGCACGCCTGATCAAAACCCATAACTCACCCAGGGAAAAACCCTGAGAAACTTCATCTCTGTTTTCTTTCAGATAAGAACTCCACAGAAGATTAAGTAAGCTGGGACGCGATTCATTCTACATCTGGCAATAAAGTGTCCCCGACATCACTGCCCTGGTAACATAATTTCCCCCCCCTCTCCCCGCCAATCTTTCCTATTTAGAAATCCCCCCCTCTCACGTCCAGTACTACTCTACAACATGCTTTCCCTTATCCTCTTTATTAACATACTCGATCAGACTATAGCCTCCCCATACCAAATATTCAATTATACCTGGGTAGTTCAAAACTCTTGGGGCGATGTAGCCTGGAGTACTTCTAATCTACAAAGCACGGTACCCTGGCCAGATCTAACCCCAGATTTATACCTTTTGGCCAGAGGAGCATCTGGCTGGGACTCCCAAGATTATCATGGCCACACCCCCCCAATCAACGCTTCAACGGGAACTGGGGATGTATGTCCCCTTGGCATCGCTCTGTCACCCGACAGATGCCCTTCTATGTCTGCCCAGGTAGTAAACACAGGGACAAATCATTAACCTACAAATGTGGAGGCTCTGAGGAGTTCTTTTGTGCTTCCTGGGGCTATGGAGATACATACTGGAAACCAACTTCCTCATGGGATTACATAACAGTCAAGGCTGACTACGATCACAAAAACATAGATAGGTTCGAGGATGGAACTCCTAAAACAAACCCCAATTGTGATACGTGGTGTCACCCACTACGGATAAAATTTACTAATCCAGGGAGACAATCTATACAATGGGAGAGAGGCCTCACATGGGGTCTCCGCCTGTATAAAGACCACTATGATAATGGCTTACTATTCACCATAAAACTTCTAAAAACTATCCCTACACCTAAGAATCATGCTGCCATTGGACCCAATTCAGAACTACTACCCAACTATAAGCCAAACCCACAACAATAAGAACCTCTGGCTCCCAGGCCCCCTCTACCCTATACCCCATTTATACCGACTCCTTCCTTGTTTCGCCCCACAATCCCTCCTGGTCCTCCCTCATCTGTATCAACCATCTTGACAATAGTAAATGCTTCCATACAGACTCTGCATCAACTTAACATTTCCTTTCTGCAGGAATGTTGGGTCTGTTATTCTTCAAATCCCCCTTTTTATGAAGGTCTGGCACATTTTGGCAACCCTATATATATACAAACGACACCTCCTCCCTTAGATGGGGAACTGAAGAACAACAGGGATTGACACTTACCAAAATAACAGGCATAGGAACCTGTATTTTAGGCTCGGATATGCTTCCCCCCTGGCAGCTTGAAGAGGTTTGTAATCTTACCATTGTAATCTCCTCGGACTCCACTTTCGCATCTGCCCCTAAAGATTCCTATTTTGCTTGCTCTTCCGGTCTCACCACCTTCATAGTAACAAATCAATTCCTCCAAAGTAAAGACTACTGCGTTCTTGTCGCCCTCTTCCCTCATGTCACTGTCCATCCAGTGGAGGACTTCTTAGACATCTGGGAACGAGGACCAACTGACCCTATTAGAGTAAAAAGGGAACCTCTAACAGCCTTAACATTAACTGTCCTTCTCGGCCTAGGAACAATAGGCGCAGGCACAGGCATAGCCTCCCTCGTCCAATCTGATAAACATTATTCCCAACTCAGTGCCGCCATAGATAGGGATCTTCTAGAACTGCAAGCTGGCCTCCAACATCTCAAGGATTCGGTCGCCTCTCTAGCAGAAGTAGTTTTACAAAATAGGAGAGGCCTAGACCTCCTCTTTTTACAACAAGGAGGCTTATGTGCTGCTCTAAAAGAAGAGTGTTGCTTCTACACTGACAAACTCGGCTTAGTAGAAAATAGTTTACAAAAAGTTAGAGACAGTCTAGAAAAGAGAAAAAAAGAGAGAGAACAACAGGAAGCATGGTACCAGAATTGGTTCTCCACCTCTCCATGGCTATCAACTCTCCTCCCTAGCCTCCTTGGGCCACTCATAGGCCTTCTTCTACTAATCTCTTTCGGCCCTTGGGCCTTTAATAAACTAACAGTCTTTATTAAGTCACAAGTAGATGCAGCAATCTCCAAGAAAAGTCAAGTCTTCTACCACCGCCTGTCTGACCGTCACCATACAGAAGATAAGGAAACAAGATTTTCAGGAGAACCGCTGCGATTTCATGAACAACTATTAAAGAGACTTTGGTACCAGCGGGTGGGGGATAGACTGTGCCCCTCCTTTTTACAAAAATCTTAATCTTCTCCATAGCAAAGAAATTGTTAGATAATAACCTTGAAGGAGTTATTTTGACTACTCAAATGTGTTACTACTCGCTATGTTAACTATTCACTGCAAAACTGTTTGATTCCTTTTCTAAAATTCTGACAACCTTTTGTGCACTAGCATTACAGTTATTCTTAGTGCATTGGCACTATAATACTCTCTTTTAAACCAAGGCATGGGAATTACTCGTTGAAACCCACCCCACCCACATTTGTAATGATCCTGATGCACTGGCATTATGGTAACCCTGCTCTAATTGATGCTCATGAATTGTTCATGACAACTTGTTTTGTCTCCACATTGTAATGATTCCGATGCATTGGCATTTGTGATAACTATCATAGTCATCGCTTAAATTGTCCAGATAATGTGCTTCCCTCACTATTTACTATGATCTATAACGCCTCTTTGATTACCCCCCCCTCCATTTCCTCCTCCTTCTCCATGTACCCTGGGGCATTGGACTGGATCTGGATTTCCGCCCCATCCCCCCTTTTATAAGCAGTGGCTGAGCCAATGACTGGATCAGAGTGACCCCGATAGTGGATGCTTTGAGGTTTGACTTATTATTTTCGGAGCCATGGCAGTAAGACCACACAATTGCCATGACGGGCAACCTCGAGAGGTCTGTTTTCCACCCACTTAAGACAGGGTCCGGCATGGCGTACCCCCGAGTTGGTGTGGCTGACCCCGATGACCTAAGACAGCAATTGGTGGCATGCTTCCTCTTTGCCAATGTTGAAGGTGCTAAGGCACTGTGCCATTGGTTATATGTCAACGCTCACTCCCCACAACCGGAGACAGGTCACATAGCCTAAGACAGGGTACCCACCCTGCTAAAAGAAAGAAGGGGGACATGCCAGGAGCCCACTCCCTAAGGTCTGGGCTAACAAACTGCAGCTGTGTCAACACCATTCTTCCTTATCTGTCTCCATTCCCTGGCTCCGGGGCTTCACACATTACAAATTAACCACAGGATGTGCTTAACCACAGGATGTGCTGACATCAATCACCATTACTGACACCTGAACTTAGGAACCTCGTCAAGACCCCAGCCCCCTCCCTTCCTCTATACATTGTGTATTGTGTAACTGCCTTCCTACATACTGGCATTCCTGAGCCACTCTATAAAAACTGAGTTGTCTTCCACAATAAACTCGAGCTGCTTTATACCCCACTGAGCAGTCTCCCTCCTTTGTTTTTTTTCACCCATTCCCAGGTTGTAGCCTTACTAGCTTTTGCTTACAGGTTGATTCTGCCTCCAGGCGTCCCTAGTTCGAGACCCCCGGGCCGGGTCAATTAGGGTCTTTTCTTATTAGTCTGTTCTGATCCCTGTGGGTCTTGGATAAAACTTGAGAGCAAATTTAGAATCAGAGCTTATCACTTCGGGCAGCTGAGAGGCTAGAACTGAGTTCCAGAGAAGGAATCACCTGGGTGGGACAATAGAGAAGACAAAGAAGTATACATCAGCCCTAGCCCTAAATTTTGTATTCTAGACTCTTTACCAGAGGAGGTAGTGTCTGCATGAAGAACAGAGGACTGATTGAACATAATGGGAAAGATCCTCCTCTGTTCAATAATGGAAAAAAAAAGTCTTTTCATCCATTCAGATTAAAAAACAAAACAGTTCAGTTTGTATGACATCAACAGAAACAATTACTTCCAGCACCAAAGGCTGGCATAATAATTAAGTCAGCTGAGTGAGTATGTGCCTGGCAGCCCAACAGCTGTATTTGTCACAACTCCACAACTGATTGATTTTTTTCTAATATACTGCTATGAATTTTAGGAATACTTACTTTGAGCAAAATGGAAGCAATTTTGTTTGATTTTTATAATAAATGGTTACACCTGACCTATAGCTTGGCTTCTACATCTCATGTTCTTTTGAAAAAGCATGGTTCTGATCAGTAATAAACTTGTACATACTCTCTTTAAGACTATGCTTGTTGAATGTGAATTCTGAACTTAGATTAATTCTACATTAATTGGTGTCACGAACAGGATTTGTAATCAACAGGCTGTTCTCAAAGTGAATCATAGATAAGAAAAAGAAAGAAACTGATACTGATGGGAAGATCTGCCTTCCAATAGGTTAACAAAAGAGTGGGCTGAAGGAATGAACTTGTGAGGATTGGGGGAGTTGTTTACAATCTGCTCCCTCAAGTCACACTGTATATAAAGAATATATCTTTTAAACATGTTTAAAAGTGAATGGAGTTAAGATGGTAAAAAGCAAGTTGGGAGAAAGCAAGAGAAAGGTCGGGTTAAAAAGAGAAAGTTTAAGCGTGTTGGTATGATCATGGGCTGAAAGAAGAAGGAATTTGAAAGTTTGAGAACTCTGAAAACAGAAAAGCAGTTGGATTATTTTAAAACCTGTTGGCAAACAGCCTAGCTCATATTATCAGGCATTTAGATCTTTTCTGATTCACAGAGGATAGATTTGTGTGGACTGGCAAAAACAAAAGGTAATGATTTCTTTCTGAAATTGTAGAATTGAGATTTGGTTTGTAACTAAAGTTTGTGTAAAAAGTATTTAAAACTAGCTAAGGCTAGTAAATATTGTTTATAGAAAATGGGGGTGAGATTAAAAAAACCCAAACAACTTTATCTGAATCAGGTTTGTGCTTTAAAAACCTAGAGACCTGAGAATATATAGCTCTGAAAGCAAGGGGAGGTGAAAGAGAAAAAAGAAAGAGGATGTCAATCAAAGAAAGTAAACAGAAAGTGAGGGCCCAAGCAGGTCTTTTTCTGCACTGAAAATTCATTTTAATTTAATATTAGTTAGGTTTTTTAAAACTATTTTGTAAGATTATTATCCCCGAGAAATAACTTGTTTGAGACATATGTCCCGATGAAGGACTGAGTTTACTGATAATCTACAAGTTTGTTATGTAGGAACAATTTCTAATGATTGGCTTTTACATCAAGAATGTTGAGCTTGAGGCTACTTTCTTAGATACCAAGATGAGTTGTGAATTTTATGTGATGAATCTTTTATTATTGGAATTACATGAGACAATCACTATTAACTAGTATGTGCTAAAATTGTGAATTTGTTTATTTTAGGCACAAAACCTAAGGAATTTGTGTGCAAATATTGAAACATTACTACTAGCAAATTAAATATGTACTTAAGCAAGTTTCTCTCTGATACTTACTCAACCTAATGAGGTCACATGTTTGTATAAGGTGTTCTATTGTCTTCTATGAAATTTTTAAGTTTTGTTTTGTGAAGTTAATATTTTAAAAGTAGTGTAACTAATATATATCAAATTATAAGCTTGATATAGAATATGAAATTTCCATACAAGAAAAAATATAAGTGACAATTTGACAATTATTCCTGAAAACTTTTGATTAAAAAACATTTTTTTTTGGAAGTTACCTGGAATTGGAGATATAAAATTGCACAATTAAATAATTTTACTTTGGATCAGTTGGAATATGAGGGAATAATTTTTGGATCCTCTGAGTTGAACCCTTTCTCTCTAATCTTTACAGAATGAAGGAAGTATCCAAGGACACAGTCCTTGCTCTAGACTCCCTGGTGATTAGATGAGATTCCTTTAACATTAATTGCTTCTATTGTTTAACAGAATGGCTTATGTTTGCATAGTGTTAATAATTGAATATTTGTTTTTATTTTTCAAGTTTATGGCTGTTGTAAGGCAAAGTCATTTTGAAATGGACTGACATGAGGTAGACAGTTGGAAGCAGATTATTCAATTTAAAGCATCAATTATTAGCTGGCTGGCGAATGACCCCACTAGACAGGCTAGTAGAGATCAGGCCCGAACTTTTAGTGAGATACACTTTTAAGTGTCTTTGCCACATCCTGGTACAGCCCTGCGGATACAAATTTCAGAAATCACTGACAGTTTCTCCTTTACAATGAGGAAATGTCTACATGTGAGTGAGCACACAATGGAACCTGTCAACATGTTTTGCAATGTTGTCCTGACTCTGTTAGACACATGCTTCTTAGAAAGTCTAGGGCAGGAGTCATCAAACTAAGCCCGCAGGCCAGATGGGGTCCACTGAGGATGTTTATGCGGTCTGCCTATGGCAAAATCAGACTCGAAGTGACTTTTGACCTAAACTCACGTTAGCAATGCACACTTCTGGCACTGGGCTGCCACGGTGGAGACAGAGTGTGAATTGCTCCAACAGTCTGAGGGACAGTGAACTGGCCTCCTATTTAAAAAGTTTGAGGACCACTGGTTAGGGTCTCATGAACTGGGAGATTTGAACATAACACTTCCCTTAATTTAGTTTAAGCAACATTTTCCTATAAGCCTGAGGCCCCTTGACCCAGGGATGAGGGGGCCATCTTTTGTCCATTTCAATTTATGATGCTGTTATCAAAAATTCTCTGAAAATGATTGTTTCTATCAAGGTCACCATATATCATTAGCAAAAATATTTAATATTTAAGTGCATATTGGTCTCCTTGTTTAATGAATATGGTAATAAATATGATTTATACCTTTCTTGAAGTATTTAAAGCAGAATTTTAACCTAATATATCCCTGCACTTAATTTTGACTGTGTTCTGCAGGCACATATGGACCTGAAGCCTCTGACTGGTGAAACTTGCTATTGAAATGAAATCTCTTGGGACTGTAACTAATATTGTTTTGAGTTTTGAATTTGGGAATGATTTTCTGATAAATTATTAAATCAGTAACTCATCAGTTGAGGAAAATACCGTAAACTACTCAGAGAAATGTGATCCCTAACTGTTATAGGTAAAAGTCTGTATCTGGACAAGAGCTGGGAGGACAATTTTGGCTTCTACTCAAAGTGGGATCCTTCTAACTCAGTTTCCCAATTGTGTCTCTTTGAATAAGAACCCACCTGATTATTCCTGAATCTTGCTATAAATTGGAATTGTTATAATTGGTTATCAGAGAATGCTAAGGATGCTTTATCCTATCGTGTGTATGCTCCTTGGCCTGAAGAACCAGTTTTGGTGGTATTATAGTCATGCCCTTATTTTTTCCTCTTAGGTAAATTTTTATAATCAGAGCAAAAGGTCAATAGAAATCATGAGTACAATTCAATTATGTAATATCTTGCTGTTTTCAATCTGAAAATAAGTAGGTGACTGAGTATTTGGCCTAGTCTGGAGGGACAATTGCTATCCTTATATCATTTGGAGGGCTAGAGAATTGGGAATGAAATTAATGATGTATAAGTAAATGGAAATTCAATTCTGAAACTGAACCACAAGATGTATATGAAGGAATAAGAAATTTAAGGTGATATGTATGCATACTATCTATCTATATGTATTTATCCATATCCATATGTATAAGTATATCTATATATATGTATATATATATATATGTATGTATATATATGTATGTATATATATGTATATATATACACATATATATGTATATGTGTATATATGTATAAGTATATCTATATGTATTTATCCATATCCATATGTATAAGTATATACTACCTCAAATATGTATATATGTAATATTTCATATATAGAAATATTTTAATATTTGAAGCAGAATGGTTTCAAAGGATAAAATGAATGAGAACCATTAGGATATCTTAAATCAGCAGAAAAAAAAACCCTACATTTGATATGACTGATTCTAAAAATGTCTAGGCAACACCATTTACTCAGTAAGTAAAGTGAAATTTTATTTACACGGGGTGATCATTTCCATTTCTGATCTAAAAATTAAAATTGAATACTTCAGTAGCTATGACAGCACAAAATATCATATATCACTACCTTTCCCTCAGCATATTTCCTCTTATATAATTCTGGATACCTATGTCTCCTTAGAAATTTTCTTACAAATTAAAAAGAGAAATGGAATTTTAGAGTTCCTTGAGATCATATACTGCTCTTGAGAATACAGTACCAGCTTTATTTCTGATTCTTTAAAAAGCTAGATTAAATATGAAAAAAAAAAGTTAAATGTATGTACAAGGCAGTGTTCAAATAATTTAATTCAATTTAATCACTAGGTTTTTTAAAAATTTTGCTTATTCAGGAAAAAATGGTAATAACATGGAATAGATATAACCTTAGAAATATAATAGTACATTACACTTGGATTTAAGATCTTAAAGAAAGTTTGTGCCTAAAAGTAATTAGATTCACCCTTCATTTAAAAAAGGAAATTCTTACATTCATTTTCTTAAAGTTCTACCTACTGAGATTTCTCTCTCTAACAGCCCTTCTGACAGGAAAAACTGACTTTCTCCAAACCGGTACAAGTTACATTGGACTATGGTATTTATGCTTCTTTTAAACCAAGAAAAAGAGTCATCAAAAGAACAAAGTGGGGTGGGATAAAACTTCAGCCACAGCAGGAGTCTGAAAAAAGCTCTGGGAATGCTAGTAAGGGTAGCATTAGCAGCAGATGGTCGACTTCCCCAGGAGATTTAATGGCTATGGCCTTTTCCTCTCTCAGCTCCAGTTATTAAGAAAATCTAGCAGAGAGTGACTGAATTTTGGCTTTTTGAAAAAAAAAAAAAAATCAATGGAATCCAGAAAATCTACTCCATTTGTGTTTTATGCTTAGGGCAATAAGTATCGAGCTTAATTAAAACAATTGCTTGGAAACTAAATGTTTTATCTACTCCTTATTTGTTTTTAAAAGAGTGACTCAATAAAGATAATTTTTAATGCCATTTCAAGTTTGTTTCTTCAGAAAAGAACTAGTGTGAGAGAAGGAAAACTTATGGTTATTTGATTGAATTAAATCTAAAGAAAGAGATTATTAAATAAAAAAAAATCTATTAAATCTAAGAGATTTATCATCCTGGTTAGGCAATCAAGAAATTACCTCAATGGCAGCATCTTAAAAATTCTTTTTGCAATTTACATTTTAAAACTTTTCCTTTTCAGGTAGGTAGGGTTTTTGTTTGTTTGTTTGTTTGTTTTTGAGGAAAGATATTCTTTTTGTTTGTTTTTGAGGAAAGATATTCTTTTTATTGTTCTTTTTTTTTTTTTTTTTTTTTTTTTTGCAGAGAAAGTAAAACACTTGGAAACAGAAGGGAATATAGTGACTCCCCTGTCTTTCTTTAAATATTGTTAGAAATACATTTGACAATGAAAATCAGATATTGAGAAAATTTTATTAAAGAAGAATCTTAAAGAATTGTCTTAATGTTTTTGATCAAAAGCACACCCTACTCTTCTCTTTGGGAAGAGGGAGCCTTGAATACAGAAGTGGGAGAAGCTTTATAGTTGCTAGTTTGGCACAACCTCTCCCTTCAGAGAATAGATTGGTCTGTTTCTTCTGGGTTACAATCTTTCTGATTACCTACTACATTCCCTCTAAATATGTATAAGCATGTTCCCCTTTCCTCATCATATACCCTATGTTCAAAAATGGTGGAAAACTCCTCTTAGGGGTGTGTGGTTTAATATTCAATTAGTCTATTAAGCAGATGCAGTAGGTCAATGACCCCAAATAGTTTGGGCTAGGTTTGCCATTAAGTTTATGGTTGTCTCAAAACTACAAGACTTTTTTTGATTGGCTGAATTCACCTGTGCCTTCCTAGCTCCCTAATTCCTTGTTTGCTCAAGACTTCTACTGATCACTTAATTGTTCTTAATTGTTCTGTGCAATCTTAATCTTCCTCAACCTCTCATTCTGAAAACCTCTTGGTAAGTGGTACCCATTATATCACTTGTGGAAACCCAATTTTTCAGCATTTCTCACAGTACCAACCAAAATCTCTTCTTTTACAGGATGCTTTTCCTAATCCTTTTTCATTTACTTGGAGCTTTCCCTCTCACATTCTAATTTATTGTTTCCTCAGCCTCTGCTTGAGGATTTTCAGTGAATTTGAACTTCCAATCTTTTTTTAAAAAATAATACACTTTTATTTATACCTTTTGTTTTTATATCTTCTATATATCTCACTATTTCTTTCTCATCTCTCCCTTTCAGTTATCCCACCTGTATCTAATTTACATAGATGTGCATATATACTCACAACACATATATATGTATACATATACTGGATGTATATAAATATTTGTGAATCAAAAGGAGGAAATGTTAGAACTATTCAAAATATTTTTGAAAAATATCTGATATATACACTATGCTCCACAATTATGGTGCCCCAACTATGCAAAGGGTTAGTGTTGGGAGATGCCCTCTCAGATTCAGTTATTTCGCTGCTATTTTTCTTTACGTTTTTTTCTGTTTACTTTACACTTTACACCAATTCATGTGTTCCTCTGTAATAGATATTCATCACATTTCTTGGTTCTTAAAGCAATATTCCATTGCATTTCTGATCTCCCAGGTAATCACACCGGCTAGGTGATGTAATCACAACTGCCTAGTCTGTTCATAGCTTGCTGTATTTCCAATCTGTACTTTTCCAGGCATTCTTGCCTACTTAAATTTACACTTATTCTATAGTGATTCATGTCATTCTAAATTGGCACAAACTCCCACTTCAGTTTGCTCATTAGCCAGGGGAAGGCCTGGAAGCATGGGAGTAGAAATGTTTGAGAGGAATGGATCTGCAGGAGCAATAAGCCACCTTTCTGGATAGGAGGAGAGACAGTTTGAGAATGTTAAAATTTCTCCTTGAACCCAATTTTTCCATAATCCCTTCATATACTGATTAATTTATCTACTTTTTGTTTTCATTTGTGTTTCCGTAGCAACAGAAATTGTGGTTAGAAAGCATTTAAGGGTAGAGTTAATGATAATAAAGATCTTCTTTTACTAGTCTTCACTTTGGAGGAATACTGGTATTTTTTTGTCTTTCTTTCTCTCATGTTTCATGATCTCTCTGAGAGCCAGAACAGCTGGTCTGATTTCTGGCATTTGCACGGTTTGTGCATTCCACAGCACTCATGTTCTGCAATTTGTTTAGCTAAATCTTAACCATAAACAGCCATTTTTGTTTCCATTCCATTGTCACTACACACCAACAAGGTGTGAATAATTTGTCCTAAATGGATTCTTTCTTTTTATCATTGATCTCCTTGGTGTATGTGCCTAGTAGTGAAATTTTTGTGTCAAAGGGTATAGATATTTCAATCACTCATTTTTCATATTTGCATTAATTTCCATAATTAATGGACCAATTTGCAGCTTCTCCAACAATATGTTAATATGCCTGTGTTTCCACCAGTCTTCCAACAATGACTATTCAAATGAAATAGCATCTGTAAGGACTTTGCAAACCTTAAAGCAATATATATTAGTGTTAGTTATTCATGATTTTTCCGTCTTTTGTCATTTTTGCTAATTTGCTATATGAGAGGTAAGATCTTACTACTCTTTTGATTTGTATTTCTTTTTGTTATTAATCTAAAGTATTATTTTATATGGTTGTTAATAGTTTGTAATTTTTTTTTGATTAAAGCATTTTATTTTCAAAACATGAATAGAATATTTTCAACATTCACCTTTGCAAAACCTTGTGTTCCAAAGTTTTTTTTTTTCCCTGCCTTTTCCTTTACTCCATCCCCTACATTGCATATGTTAAACATGTACAATTCTTCTATACTTATTTCCACAATTATCATGGTGCACAAGAAAAATCAGATCAAAAAGGGAAAAAAAATGAGAAAGAAAACAAAATGCAAGCAAACAATAAAAAAAGGTGAAAATACTATGACGTGATCTACACTCAGACCCCACAGTCCTTTCTCTGGGTGCAGATGGCTCTCTTCATCACAAGACCATTGGAATTGTCCTAAATCACCTTACTGTTGAAAAGAGACACATGTGATTATTTTTGTTTTACATATTTTTACATATTGTTTTACATATACTTTGACCAATTTTGTTGTTGTTGTTGGCAGATGGATGGATTTTAGTCTTAGATATTTCTGTTACTTGAATGTGTCTGTATATACATATATATTTGTATACATAAATATTCATATATACACACATGATATATATGTATATATATAGACATACATACACAGCAGGTAAATATATATATATATATGTGTGTGTGTGTGCATATATGTATGTATATATATATATATATATATATATATACATATATAATACGTGCATGTATATGTGGCATAGGCATATATATACATGTAACATTTCAGACTTTTATCAGATATATTTGACACAAATAAAAATATGTTATTTTCCCTAATTCCCTATCTCAGGAGTATCAATTTTGCTCATGTAGGAACTTTTCCAATTTACATAACTGAAATTATATATATGTAAATAGATAACACTATTTATCTATCTATTCATCTAAGTTACACTGATCCCTCTATTGCTTGAAAGTCAATTATGTTTGGTTCTTCCTTGAGCATACCTTGAAACCCTTTACAGAATTGGATGTATGGAGGCTCTCTGCAATTGACTCTAGCCCCCAAAAAAGATCTTCCTTCAAGTTTAAGGGGGGGAGGGCTCTGTCATTTACTCTAGGTACATTTAACCATTAACAATCTGATTAGCATTTAAAAAGTAATATTTACTTCAAAAGTTATAATGACAAATAGACAGTTATACTTTCCACATCAAACCCTACTCAGGCTCAAGTGGGCCAAGCACCCTGATTTCTCCTGGCTTCTATGCCAGGTTAGATGATTGCATCATCTTGCAGGAAATACTGGCTCCAAGGTCAACATGGCATTAGTACAATAACTGCCTGTTATGGGCCATAACTTAAAACAAGGTACTGAGTGGAATTGAGGAGACAATGGTTAAATCTAGTTTAGCATTGATTTAATCCTACAACAAATAATGGTTTCCTAGTGATATAATGATTTGTATTCTCAGTGTGGGGCATATAAGATAGAAGCTCTTAAGGCCAAAAAAGACAAGCGTACTAGAAGCTCTTGGAGGCCGAGCCAGATTCATTCCATCTTCCACCTTTATGGTGGCTGGAGGCTGAAGCACAATGGATTCAGGGAGAGCTAGAGGCAGAAGCAGAGAAGGCAAAGGACTGGGTGGCAGGAGCTCAAGCTCTTGGAACCAAGGAGAGAGATAGGCCTCTAAGAAAATTAGCCCAGCCCCAAATGAAGGAGACAAGACTTTGAAGGAGACAATAAAGGATTTGGACTTTAACTCCTGGCTGCACTTGTGGTGATTACTGAACTGAAACCAAGGCTGCTCCCAAAGATCCCAAGAAAACCCAAAGGAGAACATTACAACTGCCTGTATTAAAAACTGAAAAAGACAAATAACAATGAACAGAAACAAATATCACCACTCACCTACCTACCCTAAAAGATATTTTTCAGAACCATAGGGTGAAAGAGGGAGCAAAAATAGGGCATCTTGCATTGTCTACACTGATCTCCTTTTGGATGCAGCAGGAAAGAACACAAGCCAAAAAGAAAACAAATAGACAAAAGTGATTCCTTTAGTCTCACCAGTTTCAATCCAGATTTTCCAGCTGAATAGCCAACTAACAAGGGCTATACTTTACCCATCTTATATTATTTCATCTTAGAACATAGGGGTGCACCCAAGTAAGCCTTCTTAGAGGTACATCCATGTCAAGTGATCTGAGCTTGTGCAGGCAAGCATGGGTTACACATATGTATCTTTTTGGTAGACACATTATATCCTATATTAGTGAAATGGGAAACTGAGGACTTCTCAGAATGATAACTGTGGGTAATTCAAGACTCAGCACTGAGGGTCTGTTAATCATTAAAGCTCAAGGAAGAAAAGCAAGACTTGCTCTTCTATTTGCTCTTCTAGCAGAAATACCTGTGATAACTCCCTTGACCTTTACTTAACAGTTTATAGAAGAACTAATTATTTAGTGGCCTGGAGATAATCAGGAAGTCTCCAAACTAGTTATCTCTATTTGTTGATTGAGAAAGCCTGAGGTAAATAAAACTAAGTCTCCTTATTAGGTTATTCTAGAAACCTTTTAGCCCCCTTGGCTTAATGGATTACTTACCTCTAAATAAATCTCCTTATTGTGAAGGATTATGTGGTTTCTCATTAAATCATTAACTAAAGTAGATTAAACCTATAACTGAAATTTTACTTTATGAATGTCTGATAGGTTTGAGAAAATGAAATTCTTTGTACAAACATTACAATAGAGTGTTCCTCTCAGTTCAAACCCACAGGCAAGCATTTGCAAACATTGCAAACAAATTGACCATCATAAACTTAGGCAAACACACCTGCAATAAGTCAACTATATTGGCCAGATTAGAATTTAGCAAATCTTTGCTACTTCCATTTAAGTAGGCAGTGAAAATTAACCAGCTGAGGGGAGGGGGGGGGGGGGTCACAGTTCTGTGGTTTTTGACTATTTAAATCATCTTTTGGCCTTTGTAAAACCCCCTCTCCTCTGTGAGATTCCAGTGAGCAGACTGCCTTCTTTTCCCCAGATTCTAATAAAGCTTCTGTTCTTCACTTTGAGAAATCTCTGAGTAATCATTTTGAATTAGGGGTTACTGTTTCACACATATATTTAAAAATTTACCTCCTAGTTATGTAGCTGATAGTAGAAGCTAACACTTATATGACAATGATGAAATTCTGATTTTTGCCTCTCTTGCTTCCTCCTTGCAGCCCAAATTCTACAGAAATCTTCAATCACTAACTTCCATCATTCATCAAATCTAGGCATAGCATAGAAATCAGCCAATAAGAAAGTAGCATCAATTGGATGTAGACCAGGACATTGAACCACAAACTTCAGTAAATCTTCCTTCCAATATGGTATCTGCTCACTATCCTTCTTTTGGGTGAATCTATAATAAAGTCAAGCTAATTGTAATATCACTACATTAACATTAATGTCCCCCCCACTCACCCATGGCTTCTCTGTATGCATTCTGGGTAACCATATGCCCAGTTCCATCAAGGCTCCTGATATTAGCAAACTCTTTCTGTAAGCTCAAAATCTACATATCTTGGGATATAATTGGAGTCCACAAATATCTTTGCTTTGCTTTGTTGGTCTGCTAACTCCTGATAAATTCCTTTTAGAACACATCTTGCTCTGAGTGCATTATTCTCAATAAATCTTAAATAAATATCTTTACTTGATTTGGATTTTTCCTCCTCTGTTCATTTCTTTTTGTCAACTTTTTCCTGTTTTATCTGTTTTACTTAAATTAATTATTTCTTTATTGTATTTATTTGGCCATCTACTTTCTTTCTTCATTTGTCTCTTCTTGTTATTCTCCTAGTAAAGTGGTTTGTTTTGTTATTTTATTATTTGTTAGTGGTGAATGAGATGAGGTGAGATCTTTCAAGACAGTTGTGAAAATCGAGTAAGGCTTCATCTACTTCAGAGTTCGAGTAGGCCTGAAGGACTCTGAAGTTCGAGCAAAGGGCATTGCCTTCCCCTCCTATGACATCTCCCTATTTCATCCAAATATGGGCAACTATGTACTTATTGGTCAAGTTCAATTTCATGGGTAGATCTCGAGTTTAGAATGTAAGACTCTCAGCCAATGAGGATGAGGGTCAGTGGTGGGAAGGGGCGTTTTGCAATAGAGATTAAAGGTGCTGTCCTGCCCACAGGAGGCGCTTCCTCTCTTCGATAGTCTACTCGAAGAGTGGGACGCCCTTCTCGCGAGAATGTACAATAAACTTTGCTTTTCTCTAGAGCTCTCTCCAGCTTTTTTATTAAATGGTGACCCTTCACCATTTCCATACCACACAGTTTGGGGGCTCGTCCGGGATCCTTTACTTGGTGAGTAAGTGAACTCCTGGGTGCTAGTGGGATGGCGCCCTGCCTTGATTTAGGCAGCCCGCCAGCATCCAGGGGCTTCTCCTTGCTCCCTGACGTAGAGTGGACCCGAAGTGGAGAAACTCAGAGAAAAGCAACGGAAACTCCACGGTGAAAATCCCAACCGGTTGGTGGAGGACAGATCAGTCAAGTAATTTGCTGCGCAGCAACCCAGTGGAGGTAAGCGTCCTGTGAAGCCCCTTGAGTCTAGTTATAGGTTCTGGAGGGGGCTGTAGACGGTAGACAGGAAGAGAGCTAGGCCTTCCTGGGTGACTGAGTTAACCGGCGACGGTTAGCGTGTTTGGGCGTTTAGGAGTCTGGTAAACTCCTTCCAAATTCAATGGGTGTGGCCTAGTCCCAGCCAGCCCTCGCGGAGAGAAATGAGAAAAATATCAGAAAATACCGGTAGATATTCCCTTGGGAGATAAATTAAGTAATTGGAACAAACTGCCAAAATATGAGGAAAAATAAAAAGCAAGAAAAAGTGGATAAGGTATTGTTGTTTTGTTGCAGACTGGTGGTGCCAAAAGGATTAAATGGTACCTGAAGGGAAGGACCTGAGAGGATTTAATTCCATTAGCCCTTCCAGGGGCCTTCAGGCGGGGAGGAGAACTAGGTCTTTTGAAGTAGGGGTCGTTTCAGCTGACCAGAAATAGCTGTTAGTAGATCCCATTTGGGATCAGAAACCCTGTACACGGGGAAGTATGAGAGATTGAGCCAGTGAAGATGGTGGCTTCCTTCCTCTTCCTCCCACGTGTCCTGACTGCAGTAGGGCCACATGGGCCGGGGGAAAGAAACCGCTATTTAGTGAAGTTCATTGTTTTAAATCTGATAGCAAAGTAGTTTTATATTATTGGGAATTTAAAGCTGTGTTTGGGATTTTTAGTTAAAACATAGGTTTTTAAAACAAAATGCTGGTAGCTTACTTAGGGGAGGTTGTGGTTGTATCTCCCTACTTAGATGGTATGTTTGCTAGAGGTATTGGGTAATTTATAACTGAGCTATGCCTTAAGTGTTTGTCAGCTCTGTTGGGCATGTATTAAGTTTTATGAAATTTGGGTCAGTTACGTGCAAACATTGAAGTGTAAAGTTTAAAAATATATACATATATATTTACTTAAAGACGGGACAGGAAAGATTGATTTGTAAAAGTAATTAATAGTTTAAATGGAGCTATGATATATTGGGTCGGGAAGCATGGTGGTGTGGGGGAAGGGTGACCACGTGGAGAGGTCCCTCCTCCCATTAAGTATAGTGAGGTGTTTTTTTTTTGTTTGTTAGTTTGTTTTTAATAACTGCACCTCCTTGATGATTTAGATATTGATTATTTCTACTGTTTAAAGGAACAGCCTACATTTAGATAAAATCTTTTGGGACTGAAGCTAATATTTACTTGGAGTTTTGAATTCAGGTATAACTGTTTGCATAGGTCGTTAAACTCCACCATCTGGAGGTGGGATGGTTAAAATTAGGACAGCTACCTGAAGTAAAACTGCCTTAAATCATGCCCCTGGTTTTTCCTCTTATGTTTGTAATCAGAGCCAAGTGGTCAGTGAGATATACAGTACTAGGACAGCTCCCACTTTGCCTTTCTTTTTGAGACGAAGCTGGCAATCTCTGGAACCCCAATCCCAAGTTCCTGACTATAGATCTATATTCAGATGCGTTTTTCATGTTTTGCATGATCATGGTGGGGAAAGAACTTTTGACACTCAATCCCCTATTAAATATGCAGAGAAGATGAAATGAAGGGGTATTCAAGTTAGAACAATATTAAATCTAGAGGGCTGGGAGATGGCTCACAGATTCCATAGTGTTGAAACATGAGGCAATACTATTAGAAAAGAATGTTCCATAATCCAAGATCATAATTTTAATCCTGCTTCCTTTTTGTCGCCTGGAGAACAGAACTATTGCTATTTTGGGAAATTTACTAGTCTGTTGTGTATAATCTGATAATTTCTGTAAACAGGGGGGGGAGGGAAACTGAGATTTCAACTGGTCAGAAAATTGGGAAAAACTGATGTCTTATTTCAGTTTAGGCCGAATTGGAAACTACTTACTCTTTGCTTACCTCATCATTTTGGTTCCCTGATGAAGGACCTCGAAAACTAGACATAATTTGGGTACTGAATAGAACTCTGGAAAAGGTAAAAGATTTTTTTCTTTTTGCAGCGGACATCCAGGCTGCTTCTGGCCTGGATCGTTGTTAGAGCTCTATGCTCGGCACAATTCTTTTAAGAATTGCTGCGATTGACGAAAGGTCTCCTTTTGTCTCGCTCTCTTGTCTCTACAGATAAGGGAGAGGCTGCAAAAAGTTGAAAAAGCTCTTTACCTGTCCACTAGCTAGACACACCTGATTTTAGCAGATGTGGGGTTTGGAGAAGGCTGCAGAGAAAAAAGGCCTTTACAGGGGACTCTAGCTGAAAATTTGCTAGACTATGATTGGCTAGCTTATATTTTAACTTTGAATTATTGTCCTGACTCAGTCCTGCCTCAGTTTCCTTGCCTCTTAGTTCTGCAAACCCCCCCCCCCCCCGCCTCTATCAGAATACTTGATAAGACCTTATGTTTCAGAATAGCAGAATGTCTCTCCCATTACAAGTTAATGGGAATCTCTTATCAAAACTTCTTGAATTCTCTTGTGTGGAATTAGACATTCTGTATATGATTGTATTTGCATTGGGTGTTTTTAAAAACAAACTGATTTGTATGAATAATGTTCACTTATGAAAGATCTACTTGGATATAAACTCATTGGGACAAATTCCTTATTGTTATCAACACAAGGTTATGATAAATATTTGTTTAGAATTTATGTATAGTTCTTCTAGGATGGTAAATGGGAAAAGAAATGGGTTTGTTAGAACTTCCACTGCTACCAAGGGCAGTCTACCTGCCCATACTTGGCTCAAACTTGTGAATTGTTGTGAATTGCATGCTTTAAATCAAGTGTTAAAATTATTGTGTGACCAAGATGGGAATATATATATACTGATTCCAAATATGCCTGGGGTGTGGTGCATGTATTTGGGAGGATTTGGGAGGAAAGAGGATATGTAAACAGTAAAGGTAAAGAACTGGTTCATCATACACTAGTCAGAGAGATACTAGAAAATATTCTGACTCCTAGGAATATAGCAGTAATACATGTAAAGAGACATCAGATGGGAAATTCTTTTGAGGTAAGGGGAAATAGATTAGCAGACCGGGAGGCCAAGGGAGCTGGAGATCAGGAAATCTCTCATATAATGGCTTTGATACCTGTACTTCCCCCTAGTCTACCCTCTCCTAGTTTTACTCAGGAGGAAAAAGAGAAAGCCTCAACTCTCGGAGCAGTTGAGAACTCGGAAGGACGATGGCTCTTACCTGACGGCAGAGAGGTACTGACCAAAGCAAGTATGAGGCAAGTCCTTCAGCAACTGCACCAGGGCAGTCATTGGGATGTCCAAAACCTGTGTGATGCTATACTGACAAGGTATGTTTCCCCCGGCCTATATACTATGGCTCCACAACTGGTGGACGGTTGTCTTGTTTGTCGAAGGACTAACAGGGCTGCCCAACGCCAGCTTCCAAAAGGGGGACGACCTCCTGGAATCAGACCATTCCAAAGCATCCAGGTGGACTTTACTGAGCTGCCACCAGTGGGTCGCCTTAAGTTCTTGCTGGTCATAATGACCACCATCTGACCTCATGGGTGGAGGCATTCCCGTCAGGCCAAGCAACTGCCTCGACAGTAAGTAAGGTCTTATTAGAACAAATTATTCCTAGATACGGAATGGTGGAGAGGATAGACTCGGATCAGGGAACACATTTTTCTGCCCAGGTATTGCAGAATCCGATTAGGGCCTTAGAAATCACTTGGGATCTCCATACCCCTTGGTATCCTCCCTCTTCTGGGAAAGTAGAAAGGATGAACCAAGAAATAAAATGGCAGCTGACTAAGTTATCTTTAGAGACCCAACTACCTTGGACGAAATGCCTTCCTCTCGCTCTGGTTAGAATCAGGACCAAGCTGCGTAGAGATATTGGGCTTTCACCTTATGAATTATTGTATAGTCATCCTTTCCAGGCTTATCCTAAGGGAGACTGGGACCCTATTTTAGAAACTAAGAATTTGTTTGTTAAGAGATATGTTAAATCATTGCTGGAACATTTGCAAGGACTTCAACAAAAAGGGCTAATAGCTCAGACTCCTCCTCTAGGTTTCCCTGTTCATAGAATTCAGGTTGGTGATTGGGTGCTGATCCGTTCCTGGAAGGACGAGAAGCTGACTCCGTGCTGGGACGGACCCTACCAAGTGATACTGACTTCAGATACTGTGATTCGCACCCAGGAACGAGGCTGGACACACCACACCAGGACAAAAGGACCTGTGGCGCCACCTTTATCAGAGTGGACAGTTGAAGACAGGGGAGACCTCCAATTACATAAGAGGAGGGGACCTCCACTGAATGGGAACACTGATTCTGAATCCAGTGCATTGTAACTGTATGACTTCTCTTTTCTTACTCTGGGTCTCTTTGCCTGTTTGTGATTTGATATATTTTCCTTTGGGAAGTTCACCTTAACTTTACGGTGTTATAATAGTTGAACACTATGAGGCTCTCCCTAAGCTTTGGGTTTATCTATTTCCTTATGACCTTCTAGAGATGAGAACCAATTTCTCCTGCTCATGCAGAATATAGGGAGAACATTTAACTTATCGAATTGTTGGATCTGTGGTGGATCCCAACAATTGAACTAATGGCCATGGGTACCTGTACCCTTAAGCCCAGCCTGGATCCTTAGCAACAGATCCCAAATTCATAATGGGACCGGTTTCTGGAATTTAGAAGAGAAACATCAGTGGTCATTGACAGAAGATAGGAAAGGGAAATACTGCTTAAATCAGACAGGACAAGGTTTGCAATTGGACAGGGAATTATTATATTGGACTAATAAAGCCAAAATTTTTCTTTCTTCCCTAACAGGCAAACCAATATTTAGGGATTCAGTTGTATGATGATTTGGGAAGGGGGAAACGGAGTTTAGATAACTCCATTACTTGGACTGGAGATGCAAATGGTTGGGGTGAGGCCTGGCCTCCAGAAAGAATAGTCAAAGAGTATGGGCCAGCGACCTGGGCTCAAGATGGAAGTTGGGGATACAGAACTCCAATATACATGTTGAACAGGATAATTAGGCTTCAGGCAGTTGTAGAGATTATCACCAATCAGACAGCTGAGGCACTACATCTTTTGGCTGATGAAGCTACTCAAACCAGAGAGGCTATTTTACAACATAGACTTGTGCTGGATTATTTGTTGGCTGAGGAAGGGAGAGTTTGTGCTAAACTAAATTTATCCACATGTTGTATAAAGATTGATAACAATGGTAATCTAGTGAAGGAAATCACTAAGAACATTAGGAAACTTGCTCATGTTCCTGTACAGACTTGGACCTCACTGTTCAATACTTCTAGATGGTCCTGGTTTGGGAAGCTGGTGGAAGCAGCTCCTTTAGTTGGCCTTATAGCTCTTAGTGGTGTTATATTATTCCCTATCTACATCCCTTGTTTGATCAGATTAATAACCAGAATTGTCCAAAACTCATCATCTGGAATGATCAGGTTGGAAGAGAAAGCTAAAGGGTCTGTTAAATAGATGCTGTTAAAAGGGTAAGGGTGGAGCCGGTGGCCCAAGGCCAATAGGAACCAGAAGGAAGTGAGGAATTCATAGGGAATGTGAAATTATGTTACAAAAATTTGAAGAGATCTCAGTGTACAAAATAAGAGGAGGGACTGAATGAGATGAGGTGAGATCTTTCAAGACAGTTGTGAAAATCGAGTGGGGCTTCATCTACTTCAGAGTTCGAGTAGGCCTGAAGGACTCTAAAGTTCGAGCAAAGGGCATTGCCTTCCCCTCCTATGACATCTCCCTATTTCATCCAAATATGGGCAACTATGTACTTATTGGTCAAGTTCAATTTCATGGGTAGATCTCGAGTTTAGAATGTAAGACTCTCAGCCAATGAGGATGAGGGTCAGTGGTGGGAGGGGGCGTTTTGCGTTAGAGATTAAAGGTGCTGTCCTGCCCACAGGAGGCGCTTCCTCTCTTCGATAGTCTACTCGAAGAGTGGGACGCCCTTCTCGCGAGAATGTACAATAAACTTTGCTTTTCTCTAGAGCTCTCTCCAGCTTTTTTATTAAATGGTGACCCTTCACCATTTCCATACCACACAGTGGTAAGATTGTTATAGCTCTGTACAGCTTGCTTTCTGGTCCTTGGCTCTGGAAAACACTGTCTTTTAATAGTATCTTGACAAATGTTACTTGTTAAGCTGCTTTCTCTCTAACTGATTGACTTTCTGTAGTTATGTCTATTTATAATGCTTGTCTCTGCTCTTTTATTCTTTGAAATTTCTTGAATTGATTCTCTGATTGGGGTGGTTCCCTTTGGGTGAATAGGTCTCCTGCTTAACTCCATTGCAGATGGGGGAGGAGAGTAGAATTCCCTTTAGCTTTCTTACAGAAGTCTCTTCCACAGGCAGCATCTGGATTGAAAACAGCCAAATTGCTGAGGACATTCAGACTTTAACTAAAGTCTTGAAAAGTAATTCAATGTTTTCATACAGAAAGCACTTCTATATGAAGGATGGAGGGAATTTGCTCCTTCCCATACCCATCTGCAATGGAGTCTAGCAGGAAATTTAATAACTCAGTTGGAGAGTTTGAGAGACTTGAAATAGTTGAGAGAACAGAGATAACACCTCAAAAGGAGGACATAATTAGTCACTAAGAGAGGACACAACTTTCAACTTTTGTTCATTCAATGAAACTGTTGTCTTCTGACTCAGAGAAAGGTGGTCATACTTTATAAAGTATCACCAGGTATTAATCTGATTACCTTTGTTATTTATTCTTTGATTGCTTTATTTGCTTTGTCTAATCAAAAATAAGCTTAGAAGTCTCATTTGCATAGAAAAGGTTGCTGTTCAGCCTTTTTTTTTTTTTTTCCAGTTGTGTCCAATTCTTAATTGATTCTGTAGAGGGATGAGACACCCTAACAGTGGTTGGGAGTCCCCAGATCAATATTGCAAGTTTTGTGAAACAACTCGCAGTCCCAGTTTCCAAGTTAAAGTTGGCAAAAAGAGGATTTATTTTGACAGAGAATTCTCATCGACTAGGAACCTAGTTAGAACAATAGAAGAGAATTGAGAGACAGAATACAGCTTTTTCCCATCTTCTGTCCCTCAAGGCTAAGAAGTACATGTTGATTCCATGACCCAAGGCTAAGGAGCAACCCCAGTGAATCAAGGCAGTGGGTTAGAGAGTAATCTCCAGATGAATTAAGAATGGTGATTATTTTAGGAGTTTCCTGAGGCTAAGAACTGAGTAATAGCCAGGTGAATTAAAGATGTAGGGTGGTGGGCCAAAACCAGAAGACACAGTGTTTTCTGATCCAGCTCTGTCCCCCCTAAAGATCAGGGGATCAAAGAGTCTTATTACATCAATCCCATTTGAGTTTTCCTGAGAAAGACACATGTCCTTTAGTTTTACAGATGACCCTACTGTGCCACCTAGTTGGCCAAGAAGAGATTATATACTTAAATAACATTGAGTCCTGTTATCAGAAAAATATGAGGGATATGTTGTATGTAGATTATGGATTATGGAGTCAGGAAGACCTGTATTCAAATCTTGTCTATGACTCATAGAATCATGTATTTAGAACTGGAAGGTATTTCAAAAGCCATTAAGTCCAATCCCCTCATTTTCATATGAAGAAATTGAGAAGTGAATTAATTTCCCCAGCATCCCACAGTTAATAATAGTCTGACACTCAGTGGGAGTTTTCATGTCCCAAGTGCTAACAGTGAGTTTATTTAAATAAAGGAGGCAGCATTAGCAAAAGAATAAAATGTTACCTTCCTATGCTGGTGGGTGGTGGTTAGTGACTTAAAAATCCTTGAGAGGACACTTTTAAGGAGTTCACTGAATAGCCCCTATCAATTGTTTATATATCAAGGCATTTTGTGCTTTTGGAGCCAAAACTGTAATGTTGGAGAAACTGAGCAAGATAGAGATTAGAGAACAATTCAATAATTTATTAAATGGGAGAGATTTACTGGGATCAAATGGATCCATGGTTTGGTCCCACTTCTTAATGAGACTATCATCTCAAAGAATCCAGCACTAAATGTTGGATACAAGATTCTTTTATAGGGTAACAAGACTGAGGATATAATGGGGGAGGCAAGTAGATGGGGATGATCTAATGTGGGGAGGAACCTAGGATGACATAATGGAGGGAGGTACTGGAGAGGCTCCTGATATTCTAATGATGTCTAAAATGAATAAAAACCTTTATCCCATCAAACATTAAGAGGGAATGACTATAGCCTAAGGTCTAAGATATAAGACCTTTATCCTAACATTAAGGGGGAATGATTATAACCTGAGGCAGAGTAACTGAATAGGACAATTAGGGAAACTGGGTCAGGACATTAAAAGAGAACTGTGGCACAACAAAACAAACTAGACTAGGATTAATAAATTACTTTTCTGAAAATTTAGGTATAGCAGATATGATTGCTTTTCCATTTTGTTTTAAAACATTTATATATTTTTATATGTACGTGTGTAGGAACATATATATGTATGTATATGAATATATGCATATTTTACTTTTTATTCAATCTGATTTCATTCACATACTGAATTCACTGAACTGATGTGGATTGGCAATTACAACATCAACAACAATAGTAATAAAAACATGTTTTTATAGTGATTACTTTGTTTCAGGCATTATAAGTATAATGATGGAGAAACTGAGGCAAGACAAAGATTGATTTTTAATCATCTCAATGTGGAGAGTTTAGACTAGCCAAGGCCAGCCAGCTGCATGGGACTCTTGTGTCAAAGCATTCAGTAGCAAGCAATTAATTCAGGAGACTTTTATAGCTAGGGGAAACAAAGGCAGATGGGGGGGGGGGAGGGAGGGTTGTGAGGATACTGGGTGAAGGACAAGCCATAATTCCAGGAAAAGATCATAACTCAATCTTGACAGGATAAGGGTAAGGACACTGGGTGAGTGGACAAAATAAGAAGGATGAGGGCAGGAGACGGCAAGGAGAGGTGCAGTACTCAAAAGAAGAGGAATTATTCCAGCAGGCATTTGAGATAAGGCACATGGAATTTTATGACTCAGTGGTATTTCAGGGCCTCCAGTCCTACTGGCAAGGAACAAAGGAATGGGTTTTAATAATTTTAAAAACGAATGTACAAATAATAAACCAAGCAAGGAGTAAAGACATAAAAAGACTGCTGGAAGGGCTTTCAATTTGAACTGGTGGGCTAGGAGGGGCAGTAGTGCCTACGGCCAAGTGAACAGGAACTAGTGGCACTAGGGATGGTAAATAAAGCTCCAATTGTCAAGTAGCCACCTCACATATAAGTCCTGAAAGTGAATTAAAGTTCCTATACATAATACACTGGTACAGTAAGGGTTTTCCACCCTGGAACTTATGTAAAGATATCTCAAATAATTACATGTTCTGAAGGGAACATTGTGTTCAATTAGATAATATAGATACATATTATAAGCATTCTTTACAGCAACAGTTACCCAAATTTTAACCCAATATTTTTCATCTTAAATACTAAATACATTGTAATAAGGGCCACAATTAGAACCAGTTCCAATTCCTTCAAAATCAATGGGGCTCAAAGTCCATTAAGGACAGGTTCTTTCTGAAACTGCTTTCTGCTGAGAATGAGCACAGAATTGAATCCTATTCCAGGGAGGCATGTGGCATGATATAGCATGCTGGAAGCATCCAATGGGCTGATCTAGGTCCCAGAAACAGGTCAATACAGCTGTAACTTGACCAAAATCTAGAATAAAAAAAAAATCTAACAATTAAAGGTTAGAATAGTCTGACATAGAAAGACTGATTCACAAGGACTGATACAAGATATGGAGAGATCAATATAGATTGGCCAACAGCTTCTCATCTAAGGAAACATGCTTGTCTCACAGGACAGACAAATATTAAAGCTCTAGTCCCAATAAATAAAATAGCATTTAGATCTATTGGGTCAATATAGATCAAGTATGTTCCCTGCATTGAGAAAGCATCCAGATATATCTTTCTGCATTTTTACACACCAAAAAATGTCCAGAACCAAATTATGCCTAATGGCACCCAGACTTATGCTTAAAGGCACCCAGACTAAATTGTGTTTAAATACACCCAGATTTGTACCCAAATGTACTCAGACCAGATAGTGCCACATAGCATCCCATTGGCACTTCACAGGGCTGTATGGCTAATCAGCTCAACTTTTTTCTGGGGGCACAAATTTGCTAGCAATCAGAAAACTTACCTGCAGGGTTTCAAACCAGGATCTCCACATAGGTCAAATAGAGATTTGTTGGCCGTGAGTCCTTGCTGGATTTGGTTTCCCCATGGGGTAGGCTCCCTTAAAAGAGTCCAGAACCAGCTGCCCCAAAGCTCCTCACCAAGATCTGCTGTTCTCCAGTCTCTAATATTCCTCTCAGATCTCATATCTTTCTGGAGCCTGCAAATGTAATGCCAGAAGTCAGGGCAGAGATTGGTTTTTAATATTTTAATTGTGGAGAATTTAGACTAGCTGAAGCCAGCCAGCTGCATGGAATTCTTGTCTCAAAGCATTCAGCAATGAGCAATTAATTCAGGAAACTTTTATAGCTAGGTAAAACAAAGACAGATAAGGTGTGTGGGGGAAGAATACTAGGTGGAGGACAGGTCATAATTCCAGGAAAGGATCATAACTCAATCCTGACAGGATAAGGGTAAGGGGGTGGTGGTGAGGATACTGAGTGAGTGGACAAGATAAGAAAATCGAGGGCAGGAGACAGCAAGGTAAGGGGCAATACTCAAAGGAGGGGGAATTATCCCACCAGGCATTTGAGTTAAGACACCTGGAGTTTTATGACTCAATGGTATTTCAGAGCCTCCAGTCCTACTGGCAAGGAACAAAGGAGTGGGGCTTTTAATAATTTTATTCAGGGCATAATAATTCAGGGAAACTGAGCCATTACATAATCACTTTACAATTTTAATTTCATTTGATACAACAACTCTGGGAGGTAGGGAGTAGCTGCTATTATCCCCTTTTTATAATTAAGAGAACTGAAGCAAACAGAAGTTGAATGCTTTGCTTAGGGTCACCTAATTAAAAAGTGTCTGAAAACTGCATATGAACTCACATGTATTCATATGAGCTCTTGACTCCAAGCCTAGTATCCAGCCCACTGAGTGACCTAAACTCCCTCTCAATTCATTTTTGGACATGTGAGATTTGTACAGTCTATGAAAAAGTCAGATGATATCTGTGAAAAGACTTTAAACTATAAAAGTATCTGCTCTCAGTGGATGGAAAATATAGATAAAAGAAAGCTAAGAATAGATAGAACCATCAAACATACCCACACTTGGGTGCTGGAAGGACAACAGACAGACAGACAGGAGGGGAATTATGATAAATCAGTATCATAGAAGCCAAAAGCAGTTTAGGATGGGGGTGTTTAATGTCAATGGAACATGTTGCATAAGGATCAAGAATGAAGTGGTTTCAAAGCTAGCCTATCTAACCCCATAATGTAGGTGAAATTGCAATGAAAAATGGAAGGAAATTCTCCTATTCAGGTGAAATTTTTAGTAATACAGAGAAGACAAATAAAAAAACAACTATTTATCTATTGAATTCTGTTGCTTAATTAAGGTAAATTAGTTTAATTAAATGAGCATAAAAAGGATAAAGATTATTATGAAAGATTTTTCAAGAGATTTAAAAGATTTTAACTTAAACATTTAAAATTGGGAAAGGCTTTAAAAATAAACCAGTTTTATAGATGAGAAAAAATAATATTCAAAGAAGTTTAAGTTATGTGTCATTCACCTAGTCAGAAGTAGATCCAGTAATAGAATTCAGAATCCCGTTAATTTCTTTCCCAACTTAATTCAAGATTTTAAAATCAGAATTAGAAAGAGACATGACATATGGTTCTTGCACAGGTCAGAAGGCTAGTCACAAAGTAATTTAAAATAAATGTAGACCTTACCTTTGCTTACCTCTATGAAAAAAATATTTAATATGACATTTATTAAGTTAAATTGAAAAAAATCTAAGTCACTTCAGCTATTTGACCTAATTACTTAGTATAAATAATCACGTACACTTCATATAGCTTTTGCTGCCTCCATCCATATGTCTCTCTGTGAAAGGGTTAAAGATCTATAAAAATCTACAAAGCTGGTAAAGAGGAAGAAAAAACTGTGAACATACCCATTCTAAAAAATTTCCATTGTGAGGCAAAGGAAGAATGACAAGTAAAGAAAAAAGTAGTTGCATGATATTCCTTATAAAAGCAGACAACCAAACCAATTTCAAAATAAAATATTAGAATTTAACTCCTAGTATGCATTCTTTCTTTCTTCCCTTTATCACCTCCCTCTCTTTCTCTCCTCAATGCAATTATTTTTCAATATTTTTTACTGACTTAATACATCATTTCTCTTCCCTGTACTGAACAACCTAGTATTCTCATTTAATTTGGTTAAATTAAACCTTGCCTCTCTTGCTATTATTTATCTTATACTGTTTTCTTTGCCACGAAAGCAAATATTTTCACACACAGGTACAGTTAAAATTCTAAGCAATTCTCTTGAATTCTCTTTGGATATTATACACAGTATTCAAATAGGGTTGAGGCACCTGGATTCTAAGGCCCAGCTGCCATATACTAACTAATTCTGTGACACTGGAAAAGTTGTTTACTGCTCACTTTTCTGGGTTTCAGTTTCCTAATCTATAAAATAAAAGAATTGGATCTGATGCCTTATAGAGCCCCCTTCTATCTTGGAAGTTATATAGAAGGTCTGGAGGTCCAATACTTAGAAAATCATTTGCCTAAGATGACACAGCTAGTATCTCAGAAGCAGGCTTTGAACCCAAATGTGCCAGTTTTCTAAGCACATGCCTTGTGGCTTATATAGATATAATATATACCCAATAAACAAGGAAGTACAATTCTAATCCTACATTTTGTCAATTTTCTAATTTTTCTTCTGACTAAATAGAGTCAGAGTAGAGAAACAAATCTGCCTTCAAATATCAATAAGATTGTTTTTTCCATAAATTGCATGAGATGCCTGGAGAAGTCTTCAAGTAGAGGCCAAATGATCACTTATTAGATATATTATTGTAAAGATGCCTTTGAGTATGGGTTAGAGTTGCAATAGCTGAGGTCCTTTCCAATCCCAAATTCTATGATTCTGTGACTTTTAAGAGACATATGAACAGTGAATATGAAGCTGGTCATTTAAAAGAAAATTTTGCTCTTTTTATGGTTCAAAGATGGTATGGTTCTCTATTACGGATTAGTGCTCAAGAAGATTTTTCTTTGCTTTCAAAAATATTAAGAAAACTCATAGAGCTACCAGATGACAAAAAAGAAATTTCAGATGACAAACACATATGTGTATACACATACATATACACACACACACACACACACAAACTTATTTAAAATAAATTTGAACTTTATCTTACCTCTATGAAAAAATATTTAATATGATAACATCATATTAAGGTAAAATAAGTCTCAAATACATATCTTCTTAAGTCCAAGACCAAGCTTAAGATAAGTAACTTAAGGCCATACTGGGAGAGTGACAATAGTAATAGAATCTTAGGAATGGGAGCCTAGACCAAGCAAGGGAAGGAGTCTATACCATCTCAGAGCATTCATGGGATGGTGAAAGAAAGTAAAAGAAATGAGAAAAAATGCCTAGAGGACAAAAGAGGAAAAATGCAGGCTCTAGTTATCTTCAAACTAAGTGCCATCCAGGTCAAAATCTCTGGAGTATAACAGAAAGAAAGCACAAATTACCATGTCTGTACTTCCATAATGCTAGTCAGCAACCCTTTTGATGATTTAAGAAGTGGTATTAATAAAGTTAGCAATTTTTAAAAGTTTATTTGTTCTATGTTAATTATTTGTGAAAGAAAAACCAGAAAAGATAATTAGATTTTATTTTCAAATGGAATACAATATTAATAATATTTCTATAGAATGATGCCCAGGAAGCTACTTCTCATAAAGGCACACCAACCTGGACTCACTTGAGCCAGCCTTCTTTGAATAATCTAGCTCCTGAGAGGCTGATGACCTGCTAAGAAATTAGTTCTACCAATCCCTACAAGAGATACTTAGAGAAAATCTAGTTAAATGAAGTTTATTATAACATTTTTTTTTTGACAGTACATATGCATAGGTAATTTTTTTTTTTTACAACATTATCCCTGGTATTCCCTTCTGTTCCGAATTTTTCCCCTCCTTCCCTCCACCCCCTCCCCTAGATGGCAGGCATTCCCATACATATTAAATATCTTATAGTATATCCTAGGTACAATATATATGTGCAGAACCGCATTTTATTGTTGTTGTTGTTATTGCAAAGGAAGAATTGTATTCGGAAGGTAAAAATAATCTGGGAAGAAAAACAAACAAAAAAATGCTCACAGTTTACACTCATTTTCCAGTGTTCCTTTTCTGGATGTAGCTGATTCTGTCCATCACTGATCAATTGGAATTGGATTAGCTCTTCTCTATGTTAAAGATATACACTTCCATCAGAATATATCCTCATACAGTATCATTGTTGAAGTGTATAATGATTTCCTAGTTCTGCTTGTTTCACTCAGCATCAGTTGATGTAAGTCTCTCCAAGCCTCTCTGTATTCATCCTGTTGGTCTAAATGAAGTTTAGGGTTGAATTATATCTATGACTACTCTTACAAGAATTTATAGAGTCCTAGAAAAATTGCTAAATGTATAAATCAGTAGATACCAAGCATAAGATAGCTAGTTAGTTATTTCTTCTACTACAAAAGAGTAGACCAAAGATTCATAAGCAAATACTGACAAATAGGAAACTGTCCCTTATTACTCCTATTATACTTTTCTGGGAGGTTGATAATTAAAACAAGAAACACTTTAGGGGTCCTTTGAAGGGATATTTCAATTTCATCTAATAGCTGCATTGTCTGTACAACTCACTCAAACATCATGAAATATATTAGCTCTTGGTCCAAATTCCTAGAAGTTAAGTCTCCTCTGATAAGTCTATAATTACAGGAAACCCCTTCCACTGGACAACCATCATATAGACCTCTCAGTAATACCATTTGAAGGAACAGATTTTTTTTTTTTTTTTTTTTTTTTTTTGCCAAACAACTGCAGAATCTTTGCCAAGAAAACCCCTAAATGAGATCATGAAGAGTTGATAAGACTGGAAATAACATGATGAAATCATTCGTCTTACATGCTCATAAGAATAAACTTTAAGAGAAAAAGCACAGGATAAGACCTTAGGTCACACATTCTTGGATTAAGTCTAACTTCTGCTACTAGATATGTGACCTTAGGCAAGTAAGGATCCCAGACCACTCTTTAAGGCTCTATGTTGGAGAGTAGGTAGGTGCTGATGTTTTCAAGAAGTTATAGTTCTGAAGCAGAGCCAAGATGGCAGAGAGGACACACACTTCTTTCTGAACTTCTCCCTGGACCCTCAACTAATTTCCCTCTGAATTAGTTCTAGATTGGCAGAATTCGCAAATATTGGAAATGCAGCAAATTAATAGCAGAAGATAATGTCAAAAATCTTCAGAAAAGGCCTGTTTTGGTTGGGCATGGGAGGTGGCCAGGCCAAGCAGGCAGGCAGAGCATGGAGGCCAGCACATGCTGTGCACATCTGAGGTGGGGTGTGGTTTCTTGTGGGGTGATGCAGACTCCATGTGGTGGAACATCTACAGGGAGGATTCTACTACAATGTTGGCTACTCTGCCCTGATTGTAAGCCTGAGATCAGCAGAGAAGTTATAAAACATCCAGCACAAATGCAGAAGGCAAAGAGTGTCCCCCAAAACACCAGAGTCTCATGAGACCTGGTCACACCTACTCAGCACTGGGAGTGACTCAGAATGATCCTAGTGCAGCTGCTGACGCTTCCCTGGTACCTGCAGAGGAAGCTTGGAAAACCTTTCTTGCCCTAAAAGCAGATCCCAATATCTTTAAAAAATGAGTAAAATGGCAAAGTGAGCTCTAACTATAGATAGCTTCTATAGTGAAAGAGCAGAACAGATGTCAAATCCTGAGGAGACTAAAAGCAGATTGTCTCCAGACAAAACCCCAAAGGGGGATATAACCTGGTCCCATCACACAAGGCTCTCCTAGAAGAAATTAAAAAGGATCTTAAAAAGAGAGCTAGAAGAAAAATGGGGAAAGGAAAGGAAAACTCTGCAAGAGGGTCTGGAAAAGGCATATAACTCTTTAAAAGATAGATTTGATAAAGTGGAAAAAGAAAACAATTCCCTGAAAAACAGAATTTATGAAATGGAAAAGGCAAAGAACTCCCAGGAAAGCAGAATTTGTGAATTGGAAAAGGTTAAAAATCTCCCAGGAAAACAGAATTTGTGAAGTGGAAAAAGAAAACTCCCCAGGACCAGATGGGTTAAATGTGAATTCTGCCAAACATTTAAAGAATAATTAGTTCCAATTCTACATAAACTATTTTAAAAGCTAGGGATTGAAGGAGTCCTACCAAATTTCTTTTATGACACAAACATGGCACTGATACCTAAACCAGGTAGGATGAAAACAGAGAAAGAAAACTATAGACTAATAAATATTGATACAAAAATCTTAAATAAAATATTGGCAAAGATATTACAGAAAATCATCCCTAGGATAATATACCATGACCAAGTAGGATTTATGCCAGGAATGCAGGGCTGGTTCAGTATTAAGAAAACTTTTTAGATAAGGTTGAAATGCGTTCATGATCTAGACATAAAGAATGAGATTATAAATAAATTAGAGGAACATAGGGTAGTTTACCTCTCAGATCTGTGGAGGAGGAAGGAATTTGTGACCAAAGAAGAACTAGAGACCATTATTGATAAAAAAAAAAAAAAATAGAAAAAGTTGTTGTATAAACAAAACTAAAGAGGACACGACTAGAAGGGAAGCAATAAACTGGGAAATTTTTTTTTTACATTCAAAGGTTCTGTCTGATAAAAGCCTCATTCCCAAAATATGTGGAGAATTGACTCAAATTTATAAGAAATCAAGCCATTCTCCAATTGATAAAAAGTCAAAGAATATGAACAGACAATTTTTGGATGAAGAAATTGAAACTATTTCTTGTCATATGAAAATGTTCTCCAAATCACTATCGATCAGGGAAATGCAAATTAAGACAACTGTGAGATATCATTACACACCTAAGATGACAAGAAAAGATAATGACCAATGTTGGAGGGGATGTGATACATTGTTGGTGGAATTGTGAATGAATCGAACCATTCTGGAGAGTAATTTGGAACCATGCTCAAAAAGTTATCAAACTGTGCATATTCTTTGATCCAGCAATGCTACTACTGGGCTTATATCCCAAAGAGATCTTAAAGGAAGAAAAGGGACCCACATGTGCAAAAATGTTTGTGGCAGCCCTTTTCATAGTGGCTAGAAGGAAACTGAGTGGATGCCCATCAATTGGATAATGGCTGAATAAATTATGGTATATGATTGTTATGGAATAACATAAAATTCTGTAAGAAATGACCAACAGGATGATTTGAATAAGTTGTGATATATGATGGAAAATTATCATGCTATAAGAAACAATGAAGGCTTTCAAAAACTTTGAAAGATTTGTATGAATCAAGGCAAAGTGATATGAGCAAAACCAGAAGATTGTACATCAAAACAGCAATATTATAATGATGATCAACTGTGAGAGACTTCTAGTTTAATCATGATGATCCAAGACAATTCCAAAAAACTTAAGGTGAAAAATGCTATACATATACAGAGAAAGAACTGATTAATTCTGAGAGCAGATTCAAACATACTTTTGTTATTTATTTTCATGACTTATTTGTAACATTGCAAATATGGAGATAATTTTTACATAATTTCATATGTATAATTGATATCATATTGCTCAATGGGTAGGGGGAGGCTAGGAGAAGGAAAAAGTTTGGAACTCAAAAATTTGTAAATGAATGCTCAAATAAAATGTATATATACATACATATGTATATAAATATATATGTATACACATATGCATAGTTATATACTATACTTTATGTATCTATCTATACATGTCCATAATTTCCAGCTCACCTCTGTAGAAACTTCAGAGAATTTCCCCATGAGTGAGACTGAGGTATCTCTCCCTTAGTTAAACTAAGGTATCATACTTCCAGTAGGAGAGCTCATTCACTCTATATTTGTCTAGTATATTATTAGTTTTACAATTTTAATTTCTCTTGGCTGTCTGCTGGGAGAAATAGATTTACTTGGTATTCATTATTTGTTACGGTCTTTTTTATTTGTTACTAGTGCTAAGTAGGAAGGAGTCAAGTCTTCAGAAATAAGTTTGAGGATTGTAGCCAGGAAAGTGTCTTGAACCTAAGAAAAAACTATTTTGTTAGACTATATTAATATATAGATAGATAGGTAGATGGATGGATAGATAGATATAGATATCTTGAGGGGGGAATAGAAATATAATTCTAATCTAGTATCTATCTTCTCTCTGGATAGAACAGGCAAATCAGGTTTATTGTCCTTTCTTCACCCCTTAAGCAAGAGTCAAAGTCTTTTTTTCCAGGATAGGTGGAAAAGATTCCATTGTAAATTGTATTAATCAACCCATTGGGACATTCATTTAACCTCCATGGCTAACAAATACCCCCTGATCTCAATACACAGGTGATATACTTGAGAGAAGACATTGCCACACAAAAGGAATCATAATTCATTAACATACATTTTGAAATTCTATTTATATTAAGAGTAATAAAGTTGTAGTAAACAGTCAATTGAATCCAATGTGAAGACAGAACTAAAGAATGTTTTAAAATTAACTATTTCACGTAGAAGTGGGTCTCTAACATGTTTTAATACACTTGGAAAATGTCTTGATAACTAATTTAGCCAATGTGTGCATGTGTGTGTGTGTTTGTGACAATTTATTAGTGGATTAAAGAAAAATCCTATAAAACTATTCACTATTTATTTACTCTGTCACTTTCTTATGTGATATTAATATATATCAGAATTCCATGGGTGGAATTTGAGTTTAACTTTGGATGCTAGTAAATGGACTGAGTTCACCCTCTTTTGGAGGGGAATTGTTATTTAATATTCTGAATTTAGAACTGTCTTAGACATTACCTAGTCCAAATTCCTCATTTTATAAATTAAATAACTGAAGAACAGAGAGTTGAAGTAATTTGTCCAGTCAAACGAGTTACAGAGCCAAGATTTGGGGTTATTTCCTGTAATTCCAAAGTCAACATTTTTGCACACTACCTCCATTCATTTTTAGAGTTCTCCTGCTTTTTCTTCTTTGTTTATTCTGTAAATGTTGTTGTTCTAATAATCCTTCCTGTTTCTCCTAACTGAATTTATTCTTCTCCCTAGTTTGGGACAATTTAGGAATAATGCCAGGGGCAAGTCCAGGGAAGCCTATACAAAACCCAGCACAGCACATTCCCCAGACTTCCCTTTGCGTCCTTTAGTTTACCCCTTCAGTCTATTTGTTTATAGAGTAGCCATCCCCCTCCTAGCACAGCCTGTAACAACCATTCAACTATCAGGGAGGAGTTGGGGGAGGAACTTATCCAGGGCTTACTCAGTCCTTCCAGTTAGCCTAAAGTATTTAGCATCACGTTTCTCTTTGTTGTGTAAGGAAGGCACATTTCTCTATGTTCTGTTATCATCTTAGAAGATAAGTCAGGCTATGCTTGTAATTCCCAATTTCTTCCTTTGTGTTGAACCTATGATGTTAGGATTCATGCATGGTTGGAATCACCTGTTCTGGGGAGCTCTCCTTTTGGGACTATTACTGCTAGCCTGGAGAAAACTTGCCTCCTTTGTAAGCTTTCATCAGAAAAAACTTGATGTGACTGGCAAAGCTGTGCTTGTCACTGGCTGTGATACTGGTTTTGGGCATTCCCTGGCCTTGAGACTGTTCCATCTTGGTTTCACTGTGTTTGCCACTTGCCTCTTTCCAGATGGGGAAGGAGCACAACGTCTGAGGCAGGAAGCTGGAGCTAGCCGTCGCATGCATGTTTTTAAACTCGATGTCACTCAAGATCAAGATGTGGCCGATGCCAAGGACTTCCTCCTGAAGAATCTGCCTGAAAAGGGTACAGTATTTTCCTTACTTCAGAGCAGACCCCAGTTAGTCATTCTATGGACACCCTGAAGGCTAAGACCTATCCTCACAAAGAGAACATCCACTGGTTTTACCCCTAGACAGGGTTTGCTAGATAGATAAGAGTAAAGACTAATGGCTGAATCCCAGACTTGAGGGAGAAAGGTGAGTGGAGGAGAAATGAGTTTCTAAGATTGCAATCCACAACCAGCATAGCCCAATGGAATTTCTTCCAGTCTAATGTGCATAGTTATATCCTATCCCCAGGGCAAAAAGAGTGATAAATCATATCCAAAATTTTCTTTTCCTCCCTAAGTCTTCTTCATACCATTTCTTTTTTATTCCTCTTAAATGTTCCCTGCATAGAAGGGATAGTTTAATCTTTTTTTGGTACTTATATCCTCAGTGCTTATTACAGTGTCTGACACAGAGTAGGCACCTAATGTTTGTTTATTGATGTGTCTTTATCTAATAACTCACATATAACACTTTTCTCACAACAATCCTGTGAAGAACTGAGATTTTCCAGAACAGGTTTTTAGGGAAAGTTAATTAGAATAAAGTCATTCCTCTCCTCTCCTTTCCCCTATCTTTGCCAACTTCCCATCTCCCAATGAACTTCTGGTAGGTATGGTTCCAAAGAGAATGGAGACATTAGATAATTTGGTAGTTAAAAGATCACCAAGTCCAACTCTTTTATGTGACAGATGAGAAAATTGAGGCACAGAGAGATGAAGTGGCTTAATTAAATGCTCACTGGTTGATTGATTTGTGAGTTTTTGTCTAATAACATTCCTCTTACTCTGAGTATGTTCACTGCCTGTCCCCTATGCATAGAAAATGTTCCCTCCTCATCTTTGCCTCCTGGCTTTCCCAGCTTCCTCCAGATTGCAGGAAAAAGCCCACCTTCCACAGGAAGTCCTTCCCAATTGCTCTTCCTTCTAGTGCCTTCCCTCTGCCAATTATTTCCTATTTTCAGAGTAGAGAGCATCATGGGAATGGGGGCGTCATGACATGGGCTAGCATACTCACATGGGACTAATAACCATCTTTCTCTGACAATTATGGAATATTAATTTTTTATGGGACCTGTCAGCATCTTTCAGGCTTTGTTAGTAGACCTGAGTTAGCAGACTTTCTGATGTCTAGAAGGCAGTTAAAAGACGTGGTGGATAGAGCACTAGTCAAAAAGAACTGAATTCAAATTCAGACTGAGACAATAGCTAGCTGGGTGACTCTGGGCAAGTCACTTAATCCTGCCTACCTCAGTTTCCTCTTCTGTAAAAATAGGTGGAGAAGGAAATGGCAAATCACTGCCAAGAGAAAAAGCTGTGTGTGTTCCTGACCTTATCCCGGGGACTGAAAAATTGGCTTGAGAAATTATACAAAATGGGGTAGTAATACAAAATAGGGTTGATTACAGAATAAAATCAATTTTCAAATGATACAGAATACTTTTTAATTTATTCAATTATATAACTGCTCATTCAAAGACTTAAATAATAACAAGGTGGAAAAATATAATTTTTCACAAAAGTGTCATAATATAGCTTATAATGTTGTTTTGATAGACAGTGGTTCTCTTTTTCAATCATTAGTATAATAACTGATTATAAAAATATTGTTTCTCCTAGGTCTCTGGGGACTAGTAAATAATGCCGGTGTATCACTGTGTGGTGAGATGGAATGGATATCTTTTGATGAATTAAAAAAAGTTATAGATGTCAATTTTTTGGGAAGCATCAGAACAACTCTAAAACTTCTTCCTCTTATAAAAAAGAGTCAAGGTGAGTAATATTTTCACTATTGTTAAATAATGGATGCTAGTAAAGGACTCTGAATGATATAGAAGTTAATTTTAAACACTTATATTCCATGCCAGAATAAAAGCAAATTGTCAATAATTTAAGGCTCCAAGATTCCATGTCTGAGCTTACTCTTTCAGATCTAATTACAAATGATAACACAACAGTTATTATAATATTAAAACAAAACACTTCTTTTAATTTTTTAGACTAGATGTTTGTGACTAGCTGTGTCAATGAATGTTAGGAATTAACTAGTTAGCCTGGCTTCTTATCCCCTTATCACAGAAATGAATGACTACTAGTTATACAATATATATTCAGCAAATATGCATAAGGACTTCTGTTTTGTACTGTATTCTAATAAAAGCTGTGAGGATATAAAATAATCCCTGGCTTTATAGAGCTATTGCCTAATAGATGTCCCAAAAGTCTTAGTGCAGTTTTAAGTTTTAATAGCCCAAAATTGCACTAAGATTTCTGGAATTGTCCTGCATATTGTAGAAGGAAGAGAATCACAAAAGACACCTTAATACAAACTAAGTATAGTGAATCAAAGTTTTGTCAACTAAAAATTCTGTAGAATAACAAGTATGAGAATTATTAATGGGGATAAGGTTGACGTAGTTGCTTTAAAAGGTGATTCTTAAGTTAGATCCCTTTAAAAAAAATGAATGTACATAAGAAGTGAAGTTTTCAGCAGATCCAGTTGCTTCCATCTCTAGCATGATCTCTGAGGGAGAAAGGTTAAGGTTCTTGGCATACAAAGACATCACTAGTAGTAGTCACATTATAAAAACATTGCCCCAGAGCATTAAAATTAAGGGTAAAAAATATAATTTATAATCCCTGAACTTGTCTAAAAATTCTAATTAGGGATGTAGAAATTGGTTTGTTTTCTGGCCTGGACTTGACATTTATTGGTTTAGGAAACTACTGGTGTGAAAATTTTCTTCTTCTAATGCAAATGTAATTCCCAGACTTAAAGATTTGTATGGAATTGTTGAGAGGTTTACTGATTTACTTAAAGTTAGTTATATGACCATTATGTGTTGGAGGTGAGACCTGCACTCCTAACTCTTAAACCAGCTATTTACCCATTATGTCAAACTGCTTCTATTTAGCATCTGCTTAGAAAGAATAATTAATTAAAACAAAGTTATCAGATCATTGGGATTGTTAAAAAATATTGATGAATATATGAATATAGTTAGGAATGTTGTTATGCTTAACCGAGATACTTGGTGGAAATAACTGAAAGTTATTTCAATTCAGCATTGAAAATACTGAGGTGGTATGTAAATGCCAGTGTTTACTATCATTATTGTTATTAATTGTTATATTACATATTACTAGCTCATAGTCACCAGGCCTCCACAATCTGCTGATGACTTCATTCTCTGGAGCTTGTTGAGCTCAAGCAATTTTTATAGAGTAATACAGGGATGTGATGATAAATGTTTAATAAGTGGGACTGGAAGGGTATATGGATGTATTCTTTAAAAAAAAAAAGACTGACCTAATTGTGATTCATTAATACGAAATAAAATGCCCAAATACTGCTGAAATATAAGTTATGTAAACATTTCATAATGTCATATGCTGTATTAATTTCACAAAAATCACATAAACCTTAGAAAGATTCTTTTATGTTTTATCCATATTATTAAATGTTTTTAAAGTCTATATAGTCAGGAGAACAATAAATCAAGGGCTAATTTATACCAGTTGCTGATTTCAGAAGTATAACTTCTCACAGTGAATATTTAACACTTGGCTCTCCCAAGCTGGTTAAAAATGGCCCTAACACACCCCTGACCTTACTAAGGGCATCTTCTGCCTCCTGAACTGAATTGTTTATTATTATTTCTTGTATTATTTTCACCTAAACTTGATAGCAATGACTCCATTTTGTCTTTATATTTCCAGTGCCTAAAAACACTCAGGTACTTAATAAAGTGAATTCATCAATTAATCATGAATTACAACCTTAAATAATGTCACTTTTTCTAGATGCCAAAGGTGTTAGATAAGGCCTAAAATTGAAGATCTGAATTTACAATCTGGCTCACATATATACTAGTTTTGCGACCAAAAGCAAATCACCCAACTTCTCAGAGTCCTAGACAATTGCCCATGACTTTAAGTTGCCAACAATAATGGATCTACATCAGCAAAGGCAGTTTCCACTTTGGGAATTCCCTGGGTGAATGAAATCAAAGCATTAGAGTTTCTTTGATCCCATTAAAAAATACTATATTTTTCTTTTCTTTTTATGCTTCTTTGTTGTGTTGTACATATGTATGATTGGTTTGTTCTATGGTACCTGAGATCTGATTATTTAAATGTTTAACTATTGTTTTTGACTTTGGGCTCTCCCATTTCTAAGTACTCCTTGAAGATCTCTAATATAGCAGATGGTCAAAAAGCTCTATAAACATTAAAATATCACAGCTAAGAAAGCTAAGACAGAAAACAGGAAATAAGATCCTTTTGCTATTATCCTGGAACATCAGTCATATAAGTGATAGTCTTCTGAATTTTCAGACTTCAACATGGAAAGTAGTTGAAGCAGTTTACTAACCAAATATGGCATTGAATTTTTTAGGAACTTTTCAGAAAGAATAGGAGAAAGAGAGATACTTAGAATCCATTTGAACCTTCGAATCTCTAATCTGTTATTAGCAGCTCTATAATGTAAAGTTGGTACCCATGCAAGTTTTTAAGCTACAACTTTACCCATTGATTATTAATTATCTTACTTGAAGAGAAAGCATCAGCTTGCATTGGCCTTCTTCCTAATTATTTAGAATTGACAATGTCACCAAAAATATATGGTTGATATATATTAGGCAATGGAATTTATCTTAGTACAGTCTCATTTTTACAAGATTAGTCAATAATTCAAAATTTTTTCCACTCCATCTGTCAGGATAGTTCATAATAACTTATTTTACAGAGGTAGCTTGTTTTAATATATACATCATGATTCACTGCCTTATTTCATAGATAGGGAAAGATTTTTTTTTAACCAAGATCTGGTGAAATTTGATCCTATTCTTTTTCATATGCTATTATAGCAAAAATATTATTATAGATATTCATTGAGGTGAAGCTCTGGAGGCAGTTCTGTCAAGTTCATTCTATTCAATTCATTTCTTTATTTCATTTATCAATCTATCTTGAATCTTTAACCACTACCACTCTATGTGGGTCAAACTGCATAACCTTAATATCATTTCCTGAACTGTTAATGCTTTTATGCTCCCATCAAAACATCAAAATACCACTACTACAATCATAATGAAAGAATATGCAATGGTTTTGCAGCAGAAGCAAATTTTGTGTCAAAAAAAAAACCACATTTTCCCCCTAATTTGTTACTACAGTAAATCCTTTTGGAGAATTGGAAAATGTCCTTTTGCTCTAAAAATAGGGAGTTAAGTATCTTATTTAAAAAAGGATAACATTATTCCTGGCTATTGTTATTGCTTTTTTGTCTTTTGACTCAAAAGTCATCAAAATACACAGATTTCTTATCTTTTGGGAAACATGAGTCCAAATGTAGGACCTTATTCTAATTACATCATCTCTTATATCTGGTAGTATCTATAGGAAAGCTGGGTGGTATAATGAGGCCTAAGTCATGAAGATTCATCTTCTTGAGTTCAAATCTGACCTCAGATATTTACTAGTTGTATGACCTTGAACAAATTACTTCAAATCCCCTTGGAAGTCAGCAAAACAAACAATAAATTATTTAACAGATTATTTTATAGGAAACTATCCATATATAATGTGAAATCCCAGAATAATTTTTTACCACAAGATAAATCTCAAGCAATTTGTCACCTTTCTAGCCAAATAATTTGTATTAATAGAACCATTCAAATATATGTTTTCTTTATTTTGCTGTTGTCTCCAAATCCAATACCCATTAACATTAGTATGACTGGGAATAAATCTTGAGAAAAATGCCAGAATGGACATTCCTTTGCCCAGATTTTTTTTGGAAGGACTCTAGTATTATAGTCTTTAACATAGCAGCACTGAAAGAATTTGGGTACACCATTATAACATCCATCTGGTAGGTATACTTAACCTGGGCTCCATTATCCACTTAATTATGCTACTACCAATCAGTACAAAAAATGTCAGTTTAGACCACTTACATTAGGAATAATTTTCTCTAAATAACAGAGGGCCAAATATGATAACATGATACAGTTCTTATAAGGAATCCCTAGGTAGTAGATCTCCCATAGGTAGTGCATGACTTATAAATATCAATTTAATATATGAACAATTTATTGCATTAAGTTAAAATGAATTGGACTTAAGTTCCAAGACTGGCTGATCATAGGGATAGAAAAATGAGGAAATGATAGAAAAATAAAGAAGGATGTTTATTTGTCTTTCTTAAACTCTTTAATCTTCACTATATATCTTTCTAAATTATTCTCAGTTTGATCATGTATCTTTTGTTTAACTAAATATATAAATATATTTTATTAACAACTTATTCAAGAGGTACTATAAATTTCTGAAGGACTGGCACATAATGTACATTTCATGAGTTGTATAGTATCCTACCCATATTAAACATTTGGTTAAATTTGTTGATTTTATTGTGATAGATGTGATTTTTTTTTTAGGACGTTTAATCTTCATGTCTAGTATAAATGCATTTATAGGATTAGGAAGTGCCTCCTATTCTTTATCAAAAATTGCATTGGAACAATGTGGTGATATCTTAAGGGTTGAACTCAAGAAATTTGGAGTTAAGGTAAGTAATTTTAAGTAATTTTGTGAATTTTTCTAACTATCAAAATAATCCCTTAATTAAAAGGATGATTCTCCAGTATGCCTGAACATCTCTACTTCAGAAATGGATGACTATCTATTTATATGGAAAAGTAAGTCTGGAATATAAACTACAGAGAAGAAGCAACTGAATGTATCCCCCTGAGGTTTCAAGGGATTAGGGCCAATGCATGTGGAACATTTTACCCTACTAATTGAGAACTCACATTGGCTCATATAATTTATATATCTCTGGCTCTATACTTCTTTAGGTGGCTGATTCTATAGAACTTTTTAGGAAGAACACAATCAAATTTTGGATAATGATTTATATTTTTATATAAAGAATATTTCTTTATATAAGACTCTTCCTTTTATGTCTTACTATTCAGTGGGTGATAAATATTCTCTCATGCAAAAGTAGTACATTAAATCCCTTCCTAGTTATTACCTATAGAGAAAGTGAGTCACATGGAAAGACTGACTTTTTATGTATAACTCAAAAATAACCCAATCAAAGTATATCTTGTGATTTATTAAAAAAAAGGGGGGGGCTAACATCAATAATTGTGATATGCATTAATTGTTAGTTGGATATTTCTGTCATAGAAGAAATAATCTCTAAAAGATAATGTTTTTAAAAAGATATGAATACTCTGTGTTTTGGTCATAAATCATCCAGAAACACATTGATTAATTTAATATCAGTCTAAATCTAAGCATCCCCAATTTAGAGAAAGAAATGCCTGAATTAACACAGTCCACCAATATCCTCAAACACCTCTCATAATATTTATAAGCATCTTGAGAAAGAAGAAAAAGTCACAAAATTTTAAAATAAAGATTTGGATTTAACATTCTACTTCAACTTATATACCAATGATTATATACTAATTTCTTCTTTCTTTCCTTGACTACTCATACTCATGGAAGAATCAAACAGGATCTCCCTGTGACCAATATTTTAATCCTTTCTGTCTTTTATTACCAATTGAATACATACACACACATATGTATGCATGTGTGTATATATGTGTGTGTGTGTGTGTGTGCATTTATTTATTCTCTCTTTGAAACGTTAGATGTGAGTGTGATTCAAGCATTGTCTGTTCTGACCTACATTTTCCTTACCACTGTAAAATTTTTTCCTTGTGCATTCTTTTATATAAGGTATTTTTTTCCCATTCTTCATTCCTTCTCTCTTTTCCTAATGGATATGTCTTTCTTGTTTATGTTTTATTTTTTACATCACCCAACATAATCGGACCACTATGTTTTTTGTGTAGAATCTTTCTAACTGCTCTAAAAATGATAGTTTTTAGAATACACATATATCATCTTCCCACATAAAAAAAATAAACAGTTTAATCTTTTTTAATTCCTCATGATTTTTTTTTACTATTTACCCTTTATATGCTTTCCTAGAGTTTTACATTTGAAAATTAAATTTTCTATTTAGCTCTGGTTTTCATTGGGAATGTTTGAAAAATACTCTATTTCATCAAATATCCATCCTATTGAAAGATTATATTTAGTTTTGCTGGGTAGATTATTCTTGGTTGGTTCTCACTTTTTTTATTTGCCTTCTAGATGATCATATCCCAAGCCCTCTCTTCTTTTAAGCCCCATTCCTGCTAAATCTTGTGTAATCCTGACTGTGGTAAAGGGATATTTGAATTATTTCTTTCTGACTGCTTGTAGTATTTTTTCTTTCATCTAAGACTTTTTTCAATTTAGCTATCATTTCCTGGAATTTTTTGGGGTTTTTTGTTTTTTAAATACAGTATTTTATTTTCCCCCAATTACACATTAAAAAAATTTTAAAGCATTTTTTTAAAATTTTGAGTTCAAATTCTATGCCTCCTTTCTTCCCTGCCCTCTCAACTCCCTGAGAAAGCAGTCAATCAGATATAGGTTATACATGTGCAATCATGTAAAAAATTTCTATACTAATAACTTTTTTACTAGAAGATTCAAAAAATGAGAGGAAGTGGAAAAATAACAGTGCTTTAGTCTGTACTCAGCAAATACCATTTCTTTTTCTGGGAACAGATAGTATGCTTCATCATTAGATCTGGGGATTATCTTGGACTGAAATGAATTCATCATACTATATTGCTGTTACTGATTCTCCTGATTCTATTCACTGTACATTGCATCAGTTCATGTAAATCTTACCAGGTTTTCCTGTTTCCCCTCCTCTCCTTCCAATCAAGAGGCAAAGATATTTTTATACTACTAACAGCAGGCTAAATCCATAAGAATTTTTAGCAAGCAAAGGAGTTTAGCAATTAAAAAGGGACCTCAGATGCCATTAAGGAGAAAGATGACATTAAAACAAGTAGGGGATTATGACATTGATTGGTAGTTTAGGGCCCTAATAGTAATTATCTATTGTGACAAAAAAAAAAAAAAAAAAAAAAAGCAAAACAAAAAAACCAACCCTAGATAGCATTTTTTAAGTGATCATCAAGGAAAACTGCCCAATAGTCTAGAAATAGAGAAATAGAGGGGGGAAAAGTCATTAAAAGAACTACCTTTGGAAAGGGATCACACAAGGAAAATTCCAATGAACACTAGAAAGCATAGAGATAAAGGAAGTTTTCCTTAAAATAATAAGCAGTATCTATGTAAAGCATTATTTGTAATGGAAAGAAGCATTCCCAATAAGATCAGGGGTGAAACAAAGATGCCCATTATCACCACTATTATTCAATATTGTACTAGAAATGTTGGCTTTAGCAATAAGAAAGGAAAAACAAATTAAAGTAATTAGAGGAACTAAAACTATCACTCTTTGCAGATGATATGATGATATACTTAAAGAATCCTAGAAAAGCATCCAAAACTCTACTCAAAACAATCAACAGCTTTAGCAAAGTTGCACAATATAAAATGAATCCATCTAAATTATCAGCATTTCTATATATTATTGACAAAACCCATCAGCAAGAATTAGAAAGAGAAATTTCATTTAAAATAACTATAGCAAAAATAAAATATTTGGGTGTCTACCTGTCAAGACAAACCCAGGAACTATATGAACACAATTACAAAATACTTCTCATGGGTAGGCCAAGCAAATACAATAAAAATGACAATTCTGCCTAAATTGGTCTACTTGTTCAGGGCCATATCAATCAAATTGCCAAAAATTATTTTATAGAGCTAAAAAAATAACAAAATTCAGCTAGAACAACAAAAGGCCAAGAATATCAAGGGAAATAATGAACATAATAAAACAGATCCAAAACTGTATTATAAAGCAGCAGTCATCAAAACCATTTGAATAGTGGCTAAGAAATAAGAGTGGTGGAGCACTAGAACAGACCAGACACAAAACACAATAATCAAGGCTTATAGTAATCTAGTATTTTATAAATCCCCAAACTCCAGCTTCTGGGATTTTTGTCACTATTTGACAAAAATTTCTAGGAAAACTGGAAAAAGAATATGTCAGAAATTTGGCATAGACCTACATCTCACGCTCCATGCCAAAATAAGGTCAAAATGAATACATGATTTAAGCATAAAGGATGACACCAAAAACAAATTAGGAGAGCAGGGGATGATTTACCAATGAGATCTGTGGAGAAGGGAGAAATTTATGACCAAACAAGAACTAGAGGACAGTATGAAAGACAAAATGGACAATTTTGATTACATTAAATTAAAAAGGTTTTGCACAAACAAAACTAACAGAAACAAGATTAAGAGGAAAATAGAAAGCTGGGCAAAAATTTTACAGCCAGTGTTTCTAAAAAAAAAATCTCATTTCTAAAATATATAAGGAACTGTATCAAATTTATAAGAATACAAGGCATTCCCCAATTGATAATGATCAAAGGATATGAGCAATTTTCAGTGATGAAATTATAGCCATCTATAGTCATATGAAAAAATGCTGTAAATCACTATTGATTAGAGAAATACAAATCACCTCACACTTCTGAAACTGGCTAAGATGACAGTAAAAAGATAATGATAAATGTTGGAGGGGATGTGGTGAAACTGAATCACTAATGCATTGTTGGAGTTGTGAAATGATCCAACCATTCTGGAGAGCAATTTGGAACTATACCCAAAGAGCTATAAAACTCTGCATACCCTTTGACCCAGCAGTGCCATTACTGGGTCTGCATCCCAAGAAACTCATAAAGGAGGGAAAAGGACCCATATGTGCAAAAACGTTTGTGGCAGTTTTTGTTGTTGTTGTAGCAAAGAATTGCAAAATGAGTATATGCCCCAAAATTGGGGAATGGTTGAATAAAGTGTGGTATATGAAGATAATGGATTAGTATTGTTCTATTAAAAATGAACAAGCTGATTTTAAAAAAGGTTTGGAAAGATTTACATGAACTGATGCTGAGCAAAACAAGTAGAACCAGAAATACATTGTACAGAGTAACAGCAAGAGTATGCAATGATCAACTATGAAAGACTTGGTTCTTCTTACTAGTTCAGTGATCCAAGGCAATCCCAATAAACTTTGGACAGAAAATGCCATCTGCACCCAGAAAAAGAACTATGAAGATTGAATGCAAATCAACACATGCTCTATTCCCTTCTTTCTTCTGTTTTTTTTCTTCTCCCATTGTTTTTCCCTTTTGTTATGATTTTTTTTCTCGAGATGATTCATAAATCAATGTGTATTAAAAAAACAAACAAAAGAGAAGCAAATAATTAGATATAGGTTATACATGTATGGTCACATAAAACACATTTCCATATTAGTGATCATGTGAAAAAAATATCAACCAACACCCCCAAAAAACTCACTAACAAAAACAAAGTTTAAGAAAAGTATAATTTGATCTGCATTCAAATTCCACTAGCTCTTTCACTGGAGGGCTATAGAATTTTTCATCATAAGTTCTTTGGAATTGTCTTGCTTAGAAAAGCTAAGTTCACTCATAGTTGATTATTGTACAATATTGCTGTTACTATAATACAATGGTCTCCTGGTTCTGACTACTTCAACTTGCATCAGTTCATATAAGTTTACCCAGTTTTATATTTCTTTTTCCATTAAAAAAATCTCTTTGGGATACATCTAGTAGTATTATTGTGAAGCACAGCTAAGTGAGGCAGTGGATAGAGTGTCAGGCTTGGAGTCAGCAAGATTGATCTTCCTGAGTTTGAATTTGCCCTCAGATACTAGTTATATAATCCTGAGCACATCATTTAGCCCTGTTTGTCTTGGTTTCCTCATCTATAAAATGACTTGGAAAAGAAAATGCCAAAACACTCCACTGTCTTTGCCAAGAAATGCCAAAGGGGGTATAAAGAATCAGAACATAACTGAAATAAATGAACAAGTGTTACTGCTGGATCAAATGGTAGGCACAGCTTTATAACTCCTTTGGGTATAGTTCTAAATTGCTCTCCAGAATGGCTGGATAAGTCTACAGCTTTCCCAATGGTATAATGCATTAATATCCAATCTTTCCTCCCCCTTCAATGTTTGTCACTTTCTTTTCCTATTACATTAACCCATTTAATATGTATGAGGTGGTACCTCAGAGTTGGTTTAATTTGCATTTCTCTAGAGAACATTATCTCATATAATTATTTATTTCACTACAGATAATGATTTCTTCTTCTGAAAACTGCCTATTCATATCCTCTGACCATTTATAAATTGGGTAATAACTTATATTCCTGTAAATTTGACATAGTTTTCCAAATATTTGAGAAATGAAACCTTTATCCCTATCTTATCCCACCCCTTCCTCAGTTTTTTGCTTTCCTTCTTAACTCAGCTGCATTGGCTTTGTTTGTGGAAAAGCTTTTCAATTTAATGTAATCCAAATCATTTATATTGTATCTCATAATACTCTCTCTTTTTTGGTCACAAATTCTTCTCTTACCCATAGAACTAAAAATTTCATTTTACCCTAATTTGCTTATAATATAGATATTAGATATTAATATCTAAATCATGAGCCTACTTGACCTTTTCTTGAGACAATGTATGTTGGTCTTTACCTGGTTTCTGCCAGACTATTTTCCAATTTAATTAGCAATTTTTATCAAATAATGAGTTCTTATCCCAAAAGCTTGAATCTTTGAGTTGTTCAGATATTAGATCATTATAGTCATTTACTAGTATGTATTTTGAACCTAATCTGTTCTGCTGATCTACCACTCTATTTCTTAGCTAGCACCAGATTGTTTTGATGATTACCACACTTTGTAACACAGTGTGACATCTCATACTACAAGTTCATCTTCATATTTTTTTCATTGATTTCCTTGAATTTTTGTTTTTCCAGATGAATTTTGCTAATTTTTCTAATTCTATAATTTTTTTAAATTTAATTTGTATGGTACTGAATAAGGAAGTTAATTTAGGGAGAATTGTTATTTTTATTATATTAGCTCAGCCTACATATAAATAACATTTCCCCAAATGATTACATCTGATTTTATTTTTTGAAAAAAATGTTTTTTTTTTTAAATTGTGTTCATATACTTCTTGAATTGATCTTGACAGGGATATGTCAAAATATTTTTTATTTTCTATATTTATTTTAAATAAAATTTTCTCTTTCTATCTCTTACTGTTGGACTTTGTAATAGAAATGTTGATAATTTATGAGCATTTATTTTATATCCCGTGACTCTTGAAGTTGTGAATTATTTCAACTAGTTTTTTTTCTAGTTGATTCTCTAGGATTCACTAAATATATCATTTGCAAAGAGGGATGGTTGTAGTTCCTCATTATATATTCTAATTCCTTTTATTTCTTTTTCTCCTTTTGCTGTAGCTAGAAGTAAAATATTGAATAATGGTAACAACAAATATCCTTTTCTCCTTATATTATGGAAGGTGTCTAACTTATCTTCATTACCGATATTTATTGGTGATGGTTGTACATGGGTTCTACTAATAACTTTAAAGAAAATTCCATTTATTTGTATGCTTTTAATAGGAATAAGTACTGTGTTTTGTCAAAGGCTTCTTCTACACATATTGAGATAATCATATGGCTTTTGTTGGTTTTGTTTGTTTTGTTGTTTATTGTTTTATTGTTATTTGTTGTTATGCTGATAATTTTCTCAATATTGATGTAACCTGAGAGGATTCTGTGAAGATTGTAGAGTAAGAAAACTTTTGGCTTTCCAAATTTCCTCCAAAAAAGAGAGAATATAGCCCAAGAGGAATGTAGAACAGCATAAATAAACAAAATTTAGGATAAAGCAATTGTCCTTATAAGATAATTTGAGAAAACTGCAGGAAAGACCTGACCTGATCCAGTGGATCCTAAGTGAAATGAAAACACAAAGTGTGTGGGTGTCAGAAGGTTGAGTAGAAGATTGAAGGATTTTTTACTGTGGAGGGATGCAAAGCACAGCTGTGCAGACCTGTCCCTGTATGGGGATGCAGGAAAGAAGGAGACCTGCTGGCTCTGGACACTTGAAAAAGAATAGAATCCAGGATTTGCTTCCAGACTTCTTTGTAGCCACTGAAGGGACCATATGTGTTTGTGGGACAGCATGGCTGGAAGTCTTAATTATGGCTTTGAGGTGAAGAGGAGCCCAAGGTGGATCCCAAGATAGGTCTCAGAAAATATCACTAAGAAGTGATGGACAGCGTAAAGGCAGGGATCTGCTTGAGCTCCTTTTCAAATTCCTCCAAATCTTTTAAAATAATGACTCTAAACAAACTTGAAAGATGAAAAACCTACTAAAAGACAGAGTGAAACAATTTTCTAGCTTAAGACAACTTAGAAAATTGGCAGGAAAGACCTGTTACATTCAGGTGAGAGTGGAGAGCATTCCAGCTCAGACCATGCCAGCACAATTTCAGCCCCAGAAAACCAGAAGAAAGCCTTAGGTGCCATTGATTTTCCTAGCACAAAGAGAGCAAAGAGGGGTGAACAGTTGGTCACAAGGAGATTATGGATGTCTCTTTGTTAGCACCAAGGCACGATTCTGTTGCTTTGCCCATGCTCAGACCCAGGTCACAGTCCTCCATGGTAGTCCCAGGGCAAGGATTAACATACCAGAACTTGTGGCCACAGTGGAACAAGGACCCGCCTTACAATTTCAGGGCAGAAAAGAGTGGTTGTGGTCACTCATAGACCAGAGCACAGACCAGGAGAGGAGCAAACACTTCTCCCTAGATTATACCATCTTGGAAGAACTAAAAACTTACATATCCTTAGAAGAATCTCTAAAAACAGCTTCAGAAAACCTGTGAAACTTGGCACAATACACCTTTCACCCTGGAAGCAGAGCTCTACTTTAACAAAGTAGGTAGGCTAGGGAAATGAGCTAACAACAGGAAAAAATATTCCTACCATAAAAAGTTCCTATGGTGACAAGAAAGATTAAAACACACATTCAGAAAAGGATTACAAAATCAAAGCTCTCACAGCCAAAGCCTCCAAGAAAAAATATAAGTTTTTTTTTCAGGCTATGGAAGAGCTCAAAAAGGCTTTTGAAAATCAAGTAAGAGAGGTAAAGGAAAAATTGAGAAGAGAAATGAGAATGATTTAAGAAAATCATGAAAAATCAATCAATAGAGCATGGTAAAGGTGACAAAAAATACTGAAGAAAATAATACCTTAAAAAACAGACTAGATCAAATGGTTAAAGGAAGTACAAAAAGCTAATGAAAAGAAGAATGCCTTAAAAAGAGGAATTGGTCAGATGGAAAAAGATATAATACATAAATTCATTGAAGAAAACAACCTCTTTACAAGTAAAACTGGACAAAAGGAAAATGAGGTACAAAAGCTCACTGAAAAAAATAATTCCTTAAAATTTAGAATTGAGCAAATGGAAGCTAATGACTTTAAGAGAAATAAATATTAAAACAAAAATAAAAGAATGTAACAAAAAGAAGACAATGTGAAATATCTCAATGGAAAAACAACTGATCTGGAAAATAGATCCAGGAGAGACAATTTAAAATATTTTAGACTATCTTTAAGCAATGATTTTAAAAAAGAAGGCTCATGGGCTTGGGGCATCAATCCCCAGACCTTAGGACTGGAACTTAATTATGTTAATAGCTGCTAAAATAAAATAAAACAAAATAAAAATTAAACAATCTTTAATCAAAGTAGAAAAAACTTAACCATAAATAGCTACTATGAGAGCAGAAAAAATTGGGTTCATACTCAGAGAAAAGATAGTGGAGCTAAAATTAAAAAAAAAAAAAATCACTTTTTCAGTGAGAAATGTCAAATGGTCCCAAGCACAAGAAGAGTACTTGGAAGAAGTTTAAAAGGATTCTAAAAGTTAAATAAAAGAGATCAAGGGAAAAAGAGAAAAAGAGAAGAGCAATTCAAGAAAATTATGGGGAAAACTCAGTCAACTAGAAATAGAAAATCAAAAGCTTAAGAATATAATTTCTTGAAAACTAAAATTGGGCAAGGGGAAGCTAATATAAGACACCAAGGAATAATAAAACAAAATCAAAAGAATGGAAAGTAAAAAAGAACATGAGACATCTCACTGGAAAAACAGTTGATCTGGAGATCAAATTGAAAAGAAATAACAATATTTGGACTACCTGAAAATTATGATTAAAAATAATCTTGATACAATATTACAGAAAATTATCAGGAAAAATTGCCCTGAAGTTTTACAACAAGAAGGTAAAATAAAAATAGGAAAAAATCCACTAGACATCCATCAAAAAGAGATTGCAGAAGGAAAACTTATAGGAATATCATAGCCAATAATACTATATCCACTTAGCAAAAGAGCTGGAGTTATGACCAAGGGTAACTTACAGCAAAAAGTTAAATATGATCCTGAATGGAAAAAAAAAAAAAGACATTTAACTTACTGAAAGATTATCAGATATTTGTGACAAAAACAGCAGACCTTAATGGAAAATCTGATATATATATATATATTAAAGATAGTTCTAAAGGACAGTAAGTTCAAATTATTTGCATACTATATATGACAATGTTATCAGTATGATTGTCAGCATTACTTGGATAGTTTGAAAGAAAGGCTTGGGCTGAGTTATATGTAATGCGAGTAATTCCAAAAAAAAGTAGGGAAAGATAAAAAAAGGAGTAATTATCTTCTACAAATGAAGCATAAAAGAAAGAATTAGTAAATAAGAATGGTGTGTACAGGAGGGAAGGTTATGTTGGAATCTTACTCTCATCAGGAATGGTTAAAAGAAGGAACAACATACTTTATTAGAAGGGGATAAAAGTCTTCTACATTCTGAAATAAATAAGAGGGCAAGAGAATAGGGTAGGAAAAGAGAATAAAGAAGGGACTTTTAGAGAGGCGGGTAGATTAAAGAAGAAAAGGGCAAGATAGTGTATAGAAGTAGAAAAGTGAGAAAATATTGGGTAAATAGGATGAGAAGGGTATTCCGTAACTAATAAAAAAAAGTACTAGTAATTATGAATGAGAATGTGAATGATATGAAATGGATAGCAAAAATTTGAATTAGAAAATTTGATGTTTTTAGGAAGCACACATGAAAATAAAAGGTATATGCAGAGATGAGGTGAAGAGCTAGAGTCAAATTTATTATATAAGAAAGTCATATTAATCATGGTTTCAGACATTTTAGCTAAAGCTAAAATAGATTTAAAAATAAAAATAGGGAAACTACACTGTGTCAATATTATTTCATATTATTTTAGGCTATTTTAAATAACTAGCTAGACTAGTATAAAATACATGAGATTACACCTGTCAAAACAAACACAGAAGTTATAGAAACATAAAGTATAACTGGAATACTATTTATTGTATGGGGATAGGTAAAGTCAATATAATAGAACTAATTTTACCCAACTAATCAATTTATTCAATGCCATCCCAATTAAACTACTAAAAATATTTTACTATATTAGAAAAAATATTAGCAAAGTTAATTTGGAAGAACAAAAGTTTAGGAATTTCAAAGAAATCAGAGGGGAAAAATGCAAAGAAGAATAACCAGCACTATCAGGCCTAACATATAATATGTGACAAAAGCATTGTTGAAGTGTGAAATGGAAAATTTATATTAAGTTAAAATTATCTTGCTTAAAATAAAAGCAATGTAACCAAGAATAGAAAGAAGGAATGCAGAAAATTGGGGTTGGGGGAAACTTCATGGTTAATCTCTCAGATAGTATGTGATTGTGATTATGTTAAAATACTGTGATGAAATGGGAAATGATGAGTTGGTTGATTTAGAAAAACAATGAGAGATTTGGACCTATGAAGGAAGATGCTGTCAACCTCCAGACAAAAAAATGACAAATGGAAATATGCACAGTAAAGTTTTACATATAAGTGTATGAGTAGATGTATGTATATATTGTATGTTTATAGATATTTATGTATATTTATCTATATCTATATGTATATCTATATGTATACACATACACACACATATGTAGTGTCCAGACTAGCTCTCTGGAGGATCTAGAGACCAGCCTTGGTCTTAATGGAAGAGTAAAGTAGGCAGGAGACTCACGAGGAGGGTCAAAGATGGAGAGTCTCTATTTCCAGTCCTCTCAGTCCTTAAATATCATTACAGCATTCTAAGTAAGGGCACAACTAGAAAACCATTATCTTATCAATCACACTGTGCAAGTGCTAACTAGATAAGCACCTTGCGGTTGATATGTAAACACCTCTCTTTACCGTAAGTATCCCTTGTTTCAAGTAGAATATAGGTGGTCATGCCCTCCTTGACTTCTCAGGAAAAGGTGAAAACACTAAAGGAAGGTGATCACACCTTCTCTGACTTCTCAGGAAGGGATGTGGGCACCAAAGGGAAATGGGGAGCCAAACCAGATATTATTTGTGGGTTTTCTCTGCGCTGAAGGGTCTTATACCTTACCCAAAGTTCCCCCACTATGTGTGGTTCTCTACACACATTCATACATATTTAATTGCAGCCATCTTAGGGAGAGGAAAAAAATAAAGTAAAATATGCACAAAAGAATAATAATAACAACAACAACAAAAAAAAAAACTACAAGGAAGCAAAGCTAGATAGCTTTGAAAACAATGTGGAATGTTTATTTATTACAGAGGGTATCTTAAAATGGAAATTTTTTTTATTGAATTCCCTCATGCACTGCTTTGTATATGGACATGTACTTTTCTCCCCTTTAGCCTGTTTTATATTTATGTTTAAAATGAATTTTAAAAACTGAAAAAATTTAAAATTTAAAAACATTCTACTATCAATTCTCCCTGTTCATAATGTGATAATGTGATCTTTGTGATATATTGCTATAATCTCCTTGCTAGTATTTTATTTAAAATTTTGGCATCAATATTCATGAGAGAAATTTGTCTCTAGCTCTCTTTAATTTTGCTCTTTCTGGTTTAGGTATCAGCACCATAATTGTGTGATAAAGGGAATTTCATAGGACTCAAAGCCTATTTTTCCAAAAAGTTCATATAGCATGGCTATTAAACATCCTTTAAATGTTTGGCAAAATTGACTTGTGACTCTTTATTTGATTTTAGGGTTTTTTCCTTAGAGAGTTCATTGATGGTTTATTTAATTTCTTTTTTCTAAAATAGTACTATTTAAATATGCTATTTCCTTTTCTGTTAATCTGGGTAAATTATATTTTATATTTATATTTTTACATATATTATATTTTTATAAAAATATATATTTATAAAAGTTATAAAATCTTTTATATTTATATGTATCCATTTCACTTTCACTTAGATTGCTACATATATTACCATATAATTTGGCAAAATAACTCTTAATAATTGCTTTTATGTCATCTTCATTAATGGTCAATTCACCCTTTTTACTTTTGATACTGGTAATTTTTTTCTTACTTTTTAAATCAAATTAACCAATGGTTTATTTATTAGTTTAATAAAATCAATTTCTGATTTTACTTAATAACCCAATAATTTTCTTATTTTCAATTATATTAATCTATCTTTAGATTTTCAGAATTTCTAAATTTAATTTTTAATTAGAGATATTTGTTGTTCATTCATTTCAGTTGTGTCTAACCCCTCATGATCCCATTTGGGGTTTTTTTTGGTATAGACACTGGAATTGTTTACTATTTCCTGATCCCTCTCATTCTGAAGATGAGGAAACTAAGGGAAGCAGGATTAAATGACTTGTTCAGGCTCATAGCTAATAAGTACCTGAGATCAAATTTGAATTTAGATCTTACTAGTGCTCTTCCTGATTCCTGTAGCAACTGGCTGTGGAGTCAGAAAAATCTTTTTCTCACGAATTCAAATTTAGTTTTGGGCACTTATTACCTTTGTGAAACTGTGCAAGTCACTTAACCCTCTTTGCCTTAGTTTCTTCCTCAATAAAATGACCAGAGAAGAAAATAACAAACTACTTTAGTAGCCTAGCCAAGAAAAATCTAAATGGGGTCATAAAGGGGAATTTCTAATTAGTTCTTTTTCTACTTTTTAGTTGCATGCATAATACATTGATCCTCTCTATTTTGCTGATATAAGAATTGAAAGATATAAATTTTCCTTTAAGTTTTGTTTTGGGTACGTGTTATAAAATTTAGCATGTTGCCTAATTATTGATGAAAATTAATTGTTTCTATGATTTTTTTCATTTATTCATTCAGTATTAGATTATTTAGTTTCTAATTAATTTCTAATTTATCTTTCCATGGCTCTTTAATATATATATATATATATATATATGCCTCATCATCTAAAAAGGATGCATTTAATATTTCTGTCTTTCTGAATTTGATTGTGAGGTATTAATGTTCAATTTTTGTGTAGGTGTTGTTATGTGTAGGTATATTCCTTTTTATCCTCATTTACTTTAACCAGATGTCTAACACCTCCAACTTTTCTGAGATTTTACTCACCTCAACTTTCATGTTTATTTTGCAATTATATTTATCTAGTACCGAAGAAGGGAAAGTTAAGGTTCTCCACTAGTATAATTTCAATATTGGAGTTACACTCTTTGCCTTATTGAATGGTAGGCAATTCAGTTCTTTTCAGTTGATATTCAGAATGTTCCTATGAAAATTCAAGTGGAAGCAATTCAGTTTCCTGGTATGGCATTGACCAAGTTTCACAAGTCTATAATGATGAGGTCAACACAATGGCTCTGTAGACCTTCAGTTTGGTAGGCAGTCTAATACCTCTTCTCTCCCATACTTTCTTTCAATGCCTCCTAAACTCTGAACCAGAACTGATAATAAGTATGTCAACCTAATCATCAGGGATATGTGTATAACTCTGGAAAGTATACTGCCACAGTGAGTATACTTATCCACAGCATTGAAAAATTCTGTTTGGTGATGGCTGATGAAGAATCTACTTTCTTTGTGTTAATTGTTAGACCAACATTAGCACAATCAACAGAGAATCATTCTATACTAAATTGGATCTCAGTAGCAAAAGCTACATTAAGTGCATAATCATTTGACAAAAATCATGAATCAATTTCCTTCCACTTTAGTTCTGGTTTATAGCCTTTTCAAGTAAAATAATTTACAACCAATACAGTATCAAGCCTGATGCCATTTTCATTCTTCTTAAAGGCGATTAGACAAAATCACTGAAACATTATGCTAAAAAGCATGGAAGCAAGTATATAGCCCTACTTTACTCCATTGATGACTGGGAAAACTTGAAAGCATCATTCATTATTCAGAACCTCTGCAAGTATGCTGTCATGGAACTGTCTTATAACACTGATGAATTTTTTTGAGCAATCAAATTTTGTTATAATTTCCCATAAACCCTTACAACTGGACAGTATCAAAGGTTTTAACAAACATTGTGTACATAACTTTGTTCTGCAATAAACACCATATCAAACATTCCTGCCTTTTCTAAAGCCACGTTGGTTCTCAGGTAGAGGACCATTTTCCAAATGAAGCATCAACCTATTGAGAACACTGGCAAAAATTTTGCCAGAAATGACTGAAAAGCCTTCCCCCTTTTCTCTCTCTCATCCTGTGATTGTCACAGGACAAACTATTTTCTTTTCTTTTATAGGTGGATAATGTAGGTATCCTTGAACTCCTGGAAAATAAACCTTGTCTTGCCTAATAACTTGAAGATTTTAGATAACTATTTTTGTGAGCAGAAGACCCTCTGCTTTGTAAACTCAAGTGAAAACGAATTAGCACTTTTTCATGAGTAATAAAAATCTATTTTTGAGTTGGAAGTTTGACTAGAGAGGATTTGACTTCAATCTGAGATATAGTTAATGGCTTCAGCATTGGTTGATGATGACCTATTGAGAACTCTATTCAAGTGTTCACCCCATTTCTCCAGGACCATGCCTTTATCACTAATCAATATGGCACTAAGTAGTTGAGATATACCATAACTCTTTGGTCTATAAATAGTCTTCAGAACATCATGAAAATGCTTTGGATTGTTACTATCAACATGAAACCAAATTTTGTCATCCTTGTTATTAATCCAAGAATGCTTCATCTCTCTTAAATTTCTCTTGAACTTTACTTTTGAAGGAGTTGAACTCTGCCTTCTTGAAGACAGATGAAGTATCCTGCTAGTAATCCTGCTAATGGTATTCTCATTTTTCAACTAGCATTCTAAATTTTTCCTTTATTTTCATCAAACCAAGATTAATGTTTGTGAATGTTCTCAGACCAGTAAATGCACCAAATCTCTGAAAACTATCCACTCCTTTTCTTTAATATATGTTGATCCAGCTTTCCCTCCAAGTCAGCAACAAACTTTGTGCACACTGAGAAGCACCTGAGAACTTCTAGTAGTTGTCTTGGCTTAAGGCTGCTGCTTTTGTTGAATGCAAATATTTAGCTTTGGAAAGGATAAATGTATGATTGGTCCAGAGCTCTGTACCACATATCATGTTTGTAACTCTCACATTCTGCCTGTCTCTTCTGACAATGATATAGTCCATTAAATGCCAATGTTTGCTATGACAATACCTCTCTGAAGGTTTATTGTCTTTAGTTAAATGGAAGACAGTGTGGTTGAGATCATGGGTCACATAAATCTTCAGCAGTGACTGTTGCTATTCCTGTTTCTGACTCTTGTCCCTCTATTGATTTTTGCCATGTCTGATAGTCTGTGCTTATTCTGGCATTGAAGTCATGCAGATTTACAAACTTGTCCTCCTTTAGCAGATTGATGAGAGTCTCTGGGTCTTCATAAAATTTTCTTCTTTGCCCTTATTAGAGTTCATCATGGTGGGAGCACATGATGATAGTTCTGACACTTGTCACAAGCCTGTCATTTATTGACTTGATTAGTTTTAATTGTGAAGCCTGTTCTAACTTCATGGTATTTCCCATCTTTGTGGCTATTCCAGATCCAGCTCTGACTTTGGTAAGCTGGTTTTCATTTTCCAGTCTTTTTTCGCTGGGAGCTGCTGAGTTCTCTTGCAACAGGAATGATTTCATAATAGAGAGCACAGTTCTGAAAAATCTAGAGAGGAGAAAGTAGCAAAAAAGCAGAGGATGACCAACAGTGACAAAGATTTCAGAAAGGTTAAGGAGAATAAGAATTTGAAAAGAATTTGGAATTTGGAATTTGGAAAATCTGGAAAAAGACTTTTTGGATTTGTTAAGAGATAAGTATAAGTAAGTTTGAAGAAAGTAGTTTTGGTGGAATGTTGAGTGGAAACCAGATTGTTAAAGACACTAAGAAGAAAGTAAGAGGGGAAAAAAGTAAAGGTACCTATTAGAGACAACCCTTTCAGGGAATTTAGCCACAAAGAGCAGAATAAGACAATAAATGGAATGGAAGGAAAAAGTGAGGGTTTTTTAGAATGGAAGAATTACAAATATGCATATAGACAGTAGAGGACCCATAGACAGGAATAGACTGAAGATAAATCAGAAGAGAGATGGCAGAGGAGATAATCTCCTGGAAGAGATGGAATGGAATGGGATTGCCTGTGTAGGTGGAGGGATTAGTATTGTTAAGAAGGCCATTTCTTTGTTTGCAATGGGTTTAAGGAGGAGACAGGAATAGGAAGCATCTGAGTGATATGGGATGAGGAAGAAAGAAGAAAAGGGGAGAATATAGTGAAGAGCAAACTTCTCAGCTGAGAGGGAAGGGAGAGAGAAGCCATGGCAGGGTATAAAGAAAAGACTGGAAAGAACTCCCACAAAGAGTGGGGATAGTGAGGTCATAAACGGAGTATAGAATTATTGCCTAGCAGCAGTGAGGGATCTTTTAGATAAGGGATCATAACTGCAGTGAATTCAAAATAGTTGGTTTTTTTTTTCCCCACCTTTATTCAGCTGCTCATGTATAAATAATTGAAAGCTGTGTGGATAGTGAAAATAATCTAAGTTTAAGGCTTGACAAGGCACAATTGGTGATATAAGGACAAATGAGAACAGTTGCATATGAAATAACTTATATACAGTTTATTTTAAAATTGTATATATTAAATTTAACAAAGCAATAACAAAATTCTATTTTTCTTCCACTTTGCACTTCTCTGCTTTTTTTTCTCTATTTTAAAGTGTTTTGATGCCCTTTCCCCTATTTTTTGCATCTCTATTAATTCAATTAATAAGTATCTAACTGCCTGTAATGTATTATCACTATTCAATAACTCACCTGCCTCACACACTCCGAACAGAAGCCCTATCATATAACATATAACATATAAGTATAATCAAGCAGAACCCAATGGCCAGATCAGAAAATTTATGTCTCATTCTTCTTGTTTAGAGCATGCTGTATCTTCAGTGTTTTTAAGGCATCATATTGACTACTGAATTTATTTTAGGTCTGTAGCTTTTTATTTTATTATTTATGGTAATCATGTAAATTTTTTTCTAGTTATATTAATTTTGTATATGCCAACAACATATTAATTTTCTAGAGATTCCTAAATTATTAATATTTGTCATTTATTAATATTCTATTATACTCAATATTCTAAAGCCTCCATTTTTAATTGATAGACACCTCTCTACTTTGTTTCTTACAAGAAAAATATGCTGCTAGAAGTACTTCTATCATATAGGTATTCCCACTGAACCTTTAACCTTTTTAGGTTATATATCCAGTAGAAGAATCACTGTGTCAAAAGTTGTTTATGATCTTCTGGATAGAGTATAAAAGTTTTCTAGAAAACAGTTAGTCTAATTATTTATTTTATCAAATAGCACTAATATCAAAGTAGTTGTCTTTCTAAAAACTACAAGAATTACCTTCTTCATCTTTTGTTATCTTTTTGTTTCTTATAGATATGAGATAGAAATTCACAGCTATTTTAATTTAGATTTATAATACATATGTATACACATACACACACATACATATATATGTATATATTATATATATATATATACATACATACATATATATATATATATATATATATATATATATATATATATATATATATATATATATATTTGGGACATTCTTCATATAATTGTTGATTGCTTATAATCATTTGAAGACTTTTTTTTTTAATTTTATTTTTTATTATAGCTTTTCATATACAAAACATATGCATGGGTAATTTTTCAACATTGACTCTAGCAAAAACTTCTGTTTCAACTTTTCCCCTCTTTCCCCCCACCCCTTCCCCTAGATGGCAGATAGTCCCATACATGTTAAATATGTTAAAGTATATGTTAAATACAATATATGTATACATATTTATACAGTTATCTTGTTGCACAGGAAAGATTGGATTTAGAAAGAAAGTAAAAATAACCTCAGAAGAAAAAAAAATGCAAGCAAACAATAACAGAAAGAGTAGAAATATTATTTTGTAGTCCACACTCATTTCCCAGTGTTCTTTCTCTGGGTGTAGCTGGTTTTATTCATTACACATCAATTGGAATTGATTTGGATCCTCTCATTGTTGAAGAGAGCCACGTCCATCAGAACTGATCATCATTTAGTATTATTGTTGAAGTATATGATGATCTCCGGGTTCTAGTCATTTCACTTAGCATCAGTTCATGTATGTCTCTCTAAGCCTCTCTGTATTCATCCTGCTAGTCATTTCTTATAGAACAATAATATTCCAGAACATTCATATACCACAATTTATCCAACCATTCTCCAATTGATGGGCATTGATTCATTTTCCAGTTTCTATCCACTACAAAAATGGCTGCCAAAAACATTTTTGCACATACAGGTCCCTTTTCCCTTCTTTAATCTCTCTTTGGAATATAAGCCCAGTAGTAACACTGCTGGATCAAAGGATATGCACAGTTTGATAACTTTTTGAGTATAGTTCCATATTGTTCTTCAGAATGGTTGGATCCATTCACAACTCCACCAACAAAACATCAGTGTCCCAGTTTTCCCATATCCCCTCCAACATTCATCATTATCTTTTCCTGTTATCTTAACCAATCTGACAGGTATGGAGTGGTATCTCAGAGTTGTCTTAATTTTAATTTCTCTGATCAACAGTGATTTGGAACACTCTTTCATATGCATGGAAATAATTTCAATTTCATCATCTAAAAATTGTCTATTCATATCCTTTGACCATTTGTCAATGGGAGAATGGCTTAATTTCTTGTACATTAGAGTTCATTCTCTCTATATATTTTGGAGATGAGGCCTTTATCAGAACCTTTAGCTGTAAAAATCTTTTCCCAGGTTATTGCTTCCCTTCTAATTCTGTCCACATTAGTTTTATTTGTACAAAAGCTTTTTAACTTAATGTAATCCAAATTTTCTATTTTGTGATCAATAATGACTTCTAGTTCTTTGGTCATTAATTCCTTCCTACTCCACAGGTCTGAGAGGTAAATGATCCTATGTTCTTTTAATTTATTTATAATCTCATTCTTTATGTTTAGATCATGAACCCATTTTGATATTATCTTGGTGTATGGTATTAAGTATGGGTCAATGCCTAGTTTCGGCCATACTAATTTCCAATTTTCCCAGCAATTTTTGTCAAATAATGAATTCTTATCCCAAAGGCTGGGGCCTTTAGGTTTGTCAAACATTAGATTATAGTTATTGACTACTTTGTCCTGTGAACCTAACCTATTCCACTGATCAACTAGTCTATTTCTTAACTAATACCAAATGGTTTTGGTGACACTATTTTGTAATATAGTTTTAGATCAGGTACAGCTAGGCCACCTTCATTTGATTTTTTTTTTTATTAGTTCCCTTGAAATTCTTGACCTTTTGTTCTTCCAGATGAATTTTGTTTTTTTTTTCTAGGTCATTAAAATAGTTTCTTGGGAGTCTGATTGGTATAGCACTAAATAAATAGATTAGTTTAGGTAGTATTATCATCTTTTTATATTTGCTTGACCTATTCAGGAGCACTTAATATTTTCCAATTGTTTAGATCTGACTTTATTTGTGTGGGAAATGTTTTGTAGTTTTGCTCATATAGTTCCTGACTTTCCCTTGGCAGATAGATCCCAAATATTTTATACTATTGACAGTTATTTTGAATGGAATTTCTCTTTATAACTCTTGCTGTTGCATTTTGTTGGTGATGTATAAGAATGCTGATGATTTATGTGGATTTATTTTGTATCCTGCAACTTTGCTAAAGTTGTGGATTATTTCTAATAGCTTTTTAGTAGAATCCTTGGGCTTTTCTAAGTATACCATCATATTATCTGCAAAGAATGACAATTTGGTTTCCTCATTACCTACTCTAATTCCTTTAATCTATTTCTCAACCTATTGCCAAAGTTAGCATTTCTAATACAATATTGAATAGTAATGGTGAAAGGGGGGCAACCTTGTTTCAATCCTGATTTTACTGGGAATGGTTCCAGTTTATCACCATTACATATGATGCTTACTGATGATCTTAAATAGATGCTATTGTCCATTTTAAGGAAAAATCCATTTATTCCTAATCTTTAGTGTTTTTAATAGGAATGGGTGTTAGATTTTATCAAATGCTTTTTCTGCATCTATTGAGATGATCATATCGTTTTTGTTAATTTGGTTATTGATATAGTCATTATGCTAATAATTTTCCTAATTTTGAACCAGCCCTGAATTCCTGGTTTAAATCCTACTTGATTATGGTGTATTATTCTGGAGACAGTTTTCAGTAATCTTTTTGCTAAGATTTTATTTAAGATTTTTGCATTGATGTTCATTAGGGAGATTGGTCTATAATTTTCTTTCTCTGTTTTCATCCTACATGGTTTAGGTATCAGTACTATGTCTGTGTCATAAAACCCATGTCAAAATGTGTTCATGATCTATTCATAATCTAGGAATTTGGTAAGACTCCTTCATTTCCTGTAATGTTCTGTTCTCTAAATTGTAATCATTCTCTGTGAGTAGATCTCTTGGGGAGCTTCTGGAGGCAGCCTTGGCTTTAGTTTCAGTTCAATCCCAAAATGCAGCCAGGAGTTAAAGTCCAGATCCTATATTGTGTCCTTCAAAATCCTGAATCTTTTCCTGGGGCCTGGTTAGCTTTAGTAGAGGTCTATCTCTCTTCTTGACTCCCGAGAGCTCTTGTCCGAATGTCTCCAAATCCAAAGGTTAGTCTTTCAGCCTCCAGCCTCTTGTCCTCCCCAATGTCTCCAGCCACAAAGGTAGATATGGGAATGAATCAGACTCTGCCTCCGAGAGTGGGTTACAGTGGGCTTGTGGGAATTCCCAGAAGTCAGTCCTAGTTATGAATCTCCCAAAGTCCTCTTTGGCCCTGAATCTCCCAAAGTCCTCTCCTCCAAAGTCCCCTGAAGTTCTCCTGAGAAGTCCTCTCCTTGACTAACTCCTGGCTTTTTATATCCTCCCAGAGAATGTGCTTGTGGGTACTCTCTGGGCTTGTGGGAACTCCTTAAAAGTTTGCTCTCTTAAAGGTGTGAATCTCATGGAATTCTAGTAAATACATTACTGAACTAGAGAATTGTTAAGTACCACACTAAATTAGATAATTATATCCATTCCAGTGATTTAGCATCTTGTAAGAATCCTAACAATTCCCTATTTTTTCAAATAGTTTATATAGCATTGGAGTTAATTGTTCTTTAAATGTTTGGTAGAATTCACATGTAAATCCATCTGGTCCTGGAGATTTTTTTTTTTTTTAGGAAGTTAATAGCTTGTTAATTTCTTTTTCTAAAATGGGACTATTTAACCAATTTACTTTTTCCTCTGTTAATCTGGATAACCTATATTTTTGAAGGTATTCATCCATTTCATTTAAGTTATCAAATTTATTGGCATAAAGTTGGGTAAAGTAATTCCTAATTATTGCTCTAATTTCCTCTTCATTAGTGGAAGTTCATTCTAACAATTTGATTTTCCTCTTTCTTTTTTCAAATCAAATTTACCAAGGATTTATCTATTTTGTTGGTTTTTTTCATAAAACCAACTCTTAGTTTTATTTATTAATTCAATTTTTTTTTTACTTTCAATTTTATTGATCTCTCCTTTTATTTTTAGAATTTCAAGTTTAGTGTTTGATTAGGGATTGGCTTTTTAATTTGCTCTTTTTTTAGCTTTTTTAGTTGTAAGCCCAATTCATTGATTTTTCTCTTTATTTTATTTAAGTAAGCCTCTAGAGACATAACATTTCCCATTATTACCACCTTGGCTGCATCCCACACATTTTGGTATGACGTTTCATTATTGTCATTCTCTTGAGTGAAATTATTGTGTCTATGATTGTCTGTTTTAACCAATCATTCTTTAGGATGAGACTATTTAGTTTCCAATTACTTTTTGGTCTATTTTCCCCTGGGTTTTTATTGAATGTAATTTTTATTGCACTGTGATCTGAGAAGGATTCATTTACTATTTCTGCCTTTCTGCATTTGAATTTGAGGTCTTTATGTTCTAATACATGGTCAATTTTTGTATAAGTTCCATGAACTGCTGAGAAAAAAATGTATGCCTGTATCCATTCAGTTTTCTCCAAAGATCTATCATACATAACTTTTCTAGTGTTCTATTTACCTCTTTAACTTTCTTAATTATTTTGTAGTTTGATTTATCTAGTTCTGAGAGTACAAGGTTGAGATCTCCCACTATTATAGTTTTGTTGTCTATTTCTTTGTTCAGCTTTCTTAACTTCTCCTTTAGAAATTTAGGTGCTATACCACTTGGCGCATATATATTTTGTATTGATATTGCTTCATTATCTATGCTATCCTTTAGCAAAATATAGTGCCCTCCCTTATCTTCCTTGATCTTATTAGATCAATTTTTGCTTTTGCTTGATCTGAGATCAGGATGGCTACCCCTGCTTTTTTGGCTTCACCTGAAGCATAGTAGATTCTGTTGCAGCCTTTTACTTTTATTCTCTATATAGCACCCTGCTTCAAGTATATTTCCTGTAAACAACATATTGTTGGATTCTGGCTTTTAATCCAGTCTACTATCCCCCTCCACTTTATGGGGGAGTTTACCCCACTCACATTTATGGTTTAAACTACTAATTCTATATTTCCTGCCATCTTATTATCCCCAAATTATGTGTTTCTCTTTCCTTTTCCCCTTATCCCTCTCCCCAGTATTAGACTTATGAGCACCACTTGTCTCACTCAGCCCTCCCTCTTTAGAATCCCTCCCTTCCCCTTGAAGTCCCTCCCCTTTTCTTAAGCCTTTTCCTTAGTTCCTGTATTCTCTTCTATTTACCCCAACCCTTCCCTTTTCGTTTTTCCCCTCCCATTTTTCAATGAGGTGGGAGAAGTTTCTATGTAAACCAATTATGGCTAATATTTTCTCTTTGAGCCAAATCTGATGAGAGTTAAGATTCACACTATGTTCACCCCCCTCCCTTCATTCCCTCAGATATAACAGATTTCCTTTGTCTCTTCATGAGATGTAGTTTTCTTCTTTACCTCTACTTTTCCCTTTTTCTGGTACAATTTCCTTTCCAACTCTAGTTCCTTTTTTTTAATATTATAACAGTAAAACCAAATTATACATGTACTCTTTATGTTTACCCATAATAGAAATATAGTTCTCAAGAGTTCTTTTTTATCTTTTTATGCTTCTCTTGAGTCCTATATTTGGAGATCAAACTTTTTATTTAGCTCTGTTTTTTTCATCAGGAATAAATGGAATTCACTTATTTCATTGAATGCCCATCTTCTTCCCTGGAAAAAAATGCTCAGTTTGGCTGGGTAAGTTATTCTTGGGTACCTATCAAGTTCTTTTGCCTTTCGGAATATCAGATTCCAGGACCTTTGAGCCTTTAATATGGATGCTGTTAGATTCTAAGTGATCCTTATTATGGCTCCTCAGTATTTGAATTTTTTTTTCTGGCTGCTTGTAGTATTTTTTCCTTGGATTTAGGATTACTGTAATAAAATACAAATATCCTTAAGAGGGTTAAGAATTTACTCAGGATTAAATATTCACAGTAATCCCTAGTATATATAAAACTGACAGAGGAAATAATAGCTTGATGGAAAGATAAAAGAGGGAAAAGTGATTTTGTAATCTAGAACATTGGGTTCTGACTGAATGGAGGAGAGGTGGAGGTGGGGTGCTTTAAGAGGAGCTTGTTTCTGGGCAGATAGATGCAGTGGATAGAACACCACCTCTGGAATCAGGAGTTCCCGAGTTCAAATGTGATGTCAGACACTTTGACACTTATTAGCTGTGTGACTCTGAGCAAGTCAGATAAGCCCCATTGTCTCAGAAAAAAAGGAGTTAAATGTGGCTAGTATACAGCAAAGGGAAGCCTGGAAACCTACAAGAAGGTGGAAGTTGTCTAGGATGGTGCAGAAAAGAAGGTGGGAGGGTATTCAAAGACCAACTTTGGTCTGCAATTTAGTCACAATATTTCTTGGAGTTTTGATTTTGGGATCACTTTCAGGAGGTGATCAATGAATTCTTTCAATAGCTATTTTGCCTTCTATTTCTATAACATATGTGCAATTTTCTTTGATGATTTCCTGCAAAATAGTGTCTAGGCTCTTTTTTTTCATCATGATTTTCAGGGAGTCCAATAATCCTTAGATTATCTCTCCTAGATCTATTTTCCAGGTCTGTTGTTTTACCAAGTAGGTATTTAATATTTTTTCTATTTTTTTCATTTTTTGATTTTACTTGACTGATTCTTGGGGCCTCCTCGAGTCATTCTCACGGGAAACAGCTCACTGCCTGGCTGAAGTCTGTGCCTGGCCTAACCCTGTTCCGTCCCTGCCAACAAGGAAAAACAGACCTTTTCTGAATAATTTCGAGAATATCTTCTGTTGGTAATGTGTTGTGCTCCCAATGTTCGTGAGTTTTGACAGTCAAGTATTAATTCTAAGGCTGAGTATTGTTAAAATAGATTGAGAGAAAAGGAGAGTTTAGGAAGATGCATGTATACTCTCTGCCATCCTGGCTCTGTCCCCCATTTGAAAACTATTTTGACAATTTGGAAATATCTTATTCTTGGGTATTTGTGTCAATTACTGATATATCTTGGATAGTAAACCTTTGTGAGAAAGCATTATGAAATTTACTGATAACTACTTTTTTAAATTTTGCTTTAACTTCCTTTTGTAAAAGATTGTCTAAGCAAAATTATCCATTTTATTTTCTATGTTCATTTTTAAACCTCCATTTAATTAAAATTTTTCTTCTTAGTCATAGTTGTGAAAGATATTATATGAACTTATATATTTTTGATGTATTCATATGTTGCTTGTGATATATAGTATAAACTGCTTGTTTAAGGCTAATTTCTGCCAGGATATTTTTCTGTTTTCCCCACAATTTTTAATCAAATGGAGAGTCCTCACCCCCTGTGGTTGGAATTCTTGGATTAATTAAAAAAAACCAAAAACTGTTACTATATTCAATCGCTTCTGTATTTGTTGACTTAAATCTATTTCATTGAGTAACATCTTTCAAAATAGTACCAAATATCTTTGATGATTATTACTTTATATCTGATTTTATAGCATTTGCCTGATAATTAGTAATACTTTCAGTTCTAATTTTTTTCATTATTTATTCTGGGATTATAGACTTTGTTTTTCCAGATAAATGTTCTTATTTTGTCTACTTCTATAAAGTATCCATGTGGCTGTTTGGCATAGCAGTAATATTTGTGAACTATTTCAGATACAGTAACTGAATCACTAAAAATAACCATCCTATGCTTCTTTTATTTCTGTGGAGTGTTTTGTGATTGTGTTCATATAAATCCTGAGTTTGTATTGATATGTTAAGCTCAAATTTTTTATTTAATTTGTGGTTACTTTGAATGTGTTTTTTTTTTGGGGGGGGGAAAGAGGGAGTAAGGCAATTGTGGCTAAGTGATTTGTTTAGGAACACAAAGTGCCAGGTATCTATCTGGATTTGAACTCAGGTCCTCCTGACTTCAGAGTTGGTGTTCTATCCACTATACCAGCTAGCTGCCCCTGAATGTGTTTTTTTGTTTTTTTTTTTAATCTCACTTTCAGTTCATAGTATCCTCATGTATTCCATGACTTGTAGTCATATTGGTGTTAATGAGATACATCTTTTTTTCATAGAGGAGCTTGGGGTCATTAAAAGAACTATGAAAACCCTGAAATTTTGTCCCATTCAACTCTAGACAAATACTTTGTCCTTCTGCAGTTTCTTTGTAATGTAGAAGTTTGTGAACTCAATGAACAATTTGACAGAAAGTCATATGTTAGATAATAGTGTTCTTTATTTACTTTTTCTCTTTGTAGATAAGATAAAATTTTACTGAGTAATGATGAATCTTATATCCAAGGGTTTAATACAATCAGTATAATGTCATTCGCTAAAAAGTTAATGGTATACTTAATACAAAATCAAGAAATTTTATTGTTGGGAATTAAGTGATGTCAAAGTACAAATCATACTTTTACCCTGCTGCCAACTGGGTTTGTTTACAACATCTCCAAAAAGTGATAAGGTGACCTCAGTGGGGAATACACTACCTCATAATGCAGTCCATTCTATTTTTAGAGAACTCAAATTCTAAGATATTTTTCTTGATATCAGGCCTTAATTTTGCCTCCTTGCAAGTTTCTACCCATCCCTCCTAGTCCTTTTTTTAAGCATCAAAGAAAACAGATCTAATCAAAATGCACATGACAGTTCACCAGATACTTGCCCATCTACCACCTAGATTCTGAGACTTCCCTTTTCCAGAGAACAAAAAAGTATATATTTTTTTGTTGTTTTTTAAAACTTATTTAATCCTCCTCAAATATGTGTTCATAGGGACTATTTGGATTCTGAGCTCCTTCTGGTCTGATCAGTCACAGTCAGAATTAACTTGACTCTTACATAGTGATATCATTTTGATCCTCTTCAAAAACAAAGAACAACAAGCAACTAACATTTTATTCTGGACTTAAATATGGAAAAGGAACATTTTTTAAAATACAACAAAACACAAAATCAAATTGAGTATGAAACAAGGTATATTTATGTAACTAGTTTTTATTTTTTAAAAATTCACAAAAAATTCTGTGCTTCTTATCTGCTTCTCATCTGAACTTATTTTAATCCTTTCCTTTGCATTTAAAACTTGTTCAAATAATACTCTTCTTTTTGGTATCATTTTTGCTAACTTTCCTTTACCTCTGCTATCCTGTTTGTGCCCCTAATTAAAAACTGACAGAAGGAAAAAAAAATTTGAAAGGTGTATGTTAAGCAAAATGGATCCACATGGTGACTCCAAAAATGTATCTCTGCACCTTGATTTTATCACCTCTATGTAATGATGTCCATAAACATATTTTGTTATAGGACCTCAATAGACATAGCTGCTCATTTTATTGATTGTAGTTCTTAAATCATTAAAAGTATTTTTTTCCTAAAAATATTGTTCTTGTAAAAAATTGTTCTATAAGTTCTGATCCCTTCATTCTACCTCATTTCATATTACCCAAGATTCTTTGAAGTAATTTCTTATTTCTTCCTAAGTTTCTCTTAATTCTAATATATATATATATATATATATATATATATATATATATATATATTTCTTTAAAATTTTTTTTCAACAAGTATATTTCAAAATTCTGACATAACTGAAATTTTAATCAAAAATCTTTGAAAATGTGCTATTTCAATAAATATCCATTTCTTTTCCCTGTAGAATGATACACAACACTTTGCAAAGTGAGCTTTTCTTGGTTGCAAATTGAAATCTTTTGCCTATTAGAATACCATATTCCAAAATCTCTTTTTATTATCAGATGATTCTAGATCTTAAATGATCCTGTTTCCTTAATACTTCAATGACTTATTCCTGGATGCTTGCAGTATTTTTTCTTTTGATATGGGAGTTCTGGATTTGAGGTATACCATTCATTCCTGGAACTTGTTTTGTTTTGTCATCAAATTAAGTCATCAGTTAATTCTTCTTAACTTCATTTTTGCCTTTTAGTTCTACTACATATGATCAATTTTTACTTGTGATTTCTTGAAATATAATCTCCAAGCTTTCTTAAAAATCATAATTGCCATAGAAACCAGATTTGAACTCATATCTTGCTGGCTTCAGGGCTGGTGCTCTATCTACAATTATTCTTAATTTATCTCTTACTAACCTATTTTCTGTGTCAACAGTTCTTGATATTTTCAATCTTTTGTTATTCTTGCTATCTCATGTACTCATTTGATTAAAGTTTACCTCTTCCAAGACTGTATTCTTTTTTGTTGAAACTTGCTTTATATCTTATAGATTTTTGTATAATCCTTGTAGAATATCTGAAGATAGTCAAGTATCTGTTGCATTTGTTTTGGGATTAATTCTTTTTTTGGGAGTTATGTGATCATATTTGGCTTTCGTGAAGGTGTCCTCTTTATGCCTCTGAATCTAGAATTTTGAGGCAATAAGTGTCTCACATACTTCTCTATTCACTTTGGGAATTTGCCAACTTAGTGGTCTTCATTGGTATTAGACTATCATGTCCCTTTCCTATTGATCATAGTCTTCAGGCTGACTTTCAAAATTTATGTATTTTTTAAAAAGAGGATTAAATATGTATTTTCCCTCAATTGCCACCTCTCCACTGGGGAAAAAAAAAAGAAAATGATTTTTTTAAAGAATGTCATGCAAAACAAATATTCATATTGAACATGTCAAAAATGTGTCTCATTTTGTGTATCTGGACAGCTAGCAGGTAGAGTGTATAAAATTTCAGGCCTGGAGTCAGTAGGACCTGAGTTCAAATTCAACCTTAGACATTTACCAGATGAGATTTACCAGATGTGAAACCTTAGGCATCAGTTTCCTTACCTAAAAATGAGCTGGAATGGCTAATCTCTCTAGGATTTTTGCTAAGAAAACCCCAAATAGAATCACAAGTCATATGTGACTGAAAATTAACTGAACAAAATCTCTCTATTAGGACTTTATCAGTGATGCTCTGGAATTATGGCTTATGATAATTAAGATCAGAAATCTTATGTCTTTCAAAATTATTACATTTTATAAGTTTGTTTTTTTATAATACTAAAAGGACTTTTAGTGCAGTTTTTGAGTTGGAAGAAGCCACTTTTATAGCTAAACTACAAATTTCATTGAATTTCTTGATAATTATTTATTGGTGTGAATTTAAAATTTTTGAGTGAATTAGGTATTAGGATGCTGAGGGCAGAGAGAGGTCTTCTTTCTTTAAGGTAGCCCCTTTGACCAGTTATTTGAAAATGTGGTTATTAAAAAAAAGAGTTCAATAATCACCTCTCTGGAGCAACTTTCCAAATTTTCTCATTTTCCTTATGTATTTGCTTCAAACAGATTAAATACACTTATTTTTATTTTTTTGTTGAGGCAATTGGGGTTAAGTGACTTTGTCCAGGGTCACACACCTAGGAAGTGTTAATTAAGTGCCTGAGGGCAGATTTGAACTCAGGTCCTCTGGACTTCAGGGTTGATTTCTATCCACTGCATCACCTAGCTGCCCCCAAATTAAATATTTAAAACCATTCTCATTGTGTTAGTATAACTTTCCTTTGAGCATTGTCCAATAATAAGCCTGAAAATGTAATGTCATAAAGTAGAATCTATTGTGTAAAGAAAAGCAGTAAACCTTTGTTTATTCTCATAAAACTCCAATCCCTTCATGTTTATATAGAGTAGAGAATATGGATGGGGTTTTATTTTATTAATTTCACAAAATATGAATGTCCTAATTTTGTCTTTCAGGTTTCTCTTATTGAACCAGGAAACTATTGTCCTGCCACTAATATTTTGAAAGTACCGAGTGTGGAAAAATACTGGAATACATTTGATGAAGAAACTAAAGCAAGCTATAGTAAAGAATACCTACAATTATTTTTTAACAGAGTGAATGAAATATTAAAAAATGGAAAGCATGACTCAAAAGAAGTTATTGATGCTATAGTTGATGCTTTATTGAGTCAACAGCCAAAATCAAGATATTTGGTTGCTACTTTTAAGGAAAAATGTAGTGTTTATGCTTATTACTATTTGCCAGCATCCCTAAAGGATTCATTTTTTTACTTCAAATAATTCTTTAAGGAGCCTGAAATAAAATTTAAAAATACTATGGGAAGTCTATGATTCACTTGTCAGAAAAAGTAAATCATCTCCCAAAGTCATATTGAATAGAATTTTAAGAACCAGGATGCCTGAAAATATTGTTCGAAATTCTAAAAGCCACTAAAATAAAAATATAATTTATTTACAACCAAAATATCAATTTTGTACACCTTTTGGAAACATGAACATATGACCACATCTTTAATTAAAATAAATGAATTTTGAATATACTAAATAATTATCTGATCCTTTTTAATCCAGGCTAAACACGCCAATTAACTTCAGTCAATGTATGATATGGACTACTCCCCTCTACCTTTTAATGGTTGTTCATCTCTGAACCTTGTCTATCTTATCAATATCCCTCCTAAAACATTATTCTTAGAACTGAATATAGGACTTATGGGACAGATTATAGTAGGGCATTATCATCTGGAATGTTGCTGGAACGTATGCTTTTCTTAGTGTAGCCAAAGATTGCAGTAGCTTTCAGAGCCTTTATAAGGAGCTGGTAGTCCACTAAAATTCCTAGATATTTTATATATAACTGCTAACTCTACAATTCCCTCCCTCAGTTCAACCCAGGACTTTTAAAGTTGCTTTGTTGAACTTAAGTACAAGATTTAACATTTTCATTCCTGTTGAATTATTCAGCACAGTTTTCTAGATTATTAACAGTGATATGATCAGAGATTTAAAGCTGGAAAGGACCTTATAATCCTCCTAGTCCACCCCCATTAATAGATGAGGAAAATGAGCCTGAAAGAGGTTGTGACTTGTTCAGTTTAATATGAGCTTACTAGGGGAGTTGTTTTTTGTTTAGTTTGTGTGTGTTTATTGTTATGACCATAGTGTAGACCAGCAATTCTTAATTTCATTTATACTTTGGACTTCTTTGACAGTCTTGTGAAGCCACATTTATTTACAAATATTTGGAAATGCTCATTTTTTAATTAGAGCCGGAACTTAACCTGCACATTGTGAATTTGTGTGTGTGTGTGTGGGGGGGGGTAATGTTTTATTTTTTCCCAATTGTATGTAAAAACAATTTTTAACATTCACTTTAAAAATTTTTCAATTCGAAGTTCCCTTCTTCTCTCCTTTCTCCCTAATATGATAAGCAATTTGATATGAGTTTTATATATATATATATATATATATATATATGTATATATTTAATTATGTAAAATATATTGCAAACTTATTTTCTAAAAATATTTTGAAATCTATATTTTAACATAATTGGTTTTCTTTCTAGTCCTAGGTATTTTATTTTATGCATTTAAAATATTATTCTGAGAGGGGATGTACAGGTTTCAACATTACACTGTTAAAAGCATCCTAGAAATAGAAAAGGTTAAGAATCTGAGTTAATTATTAATGAATATGAAGATGCAATTTCTATTTTCCCATCCAAGTTCATGGACCTCCTGAAATTTATCCATAGACATTTCTAGAGATCCCCTGAGCCCAATCTCCCATAGAGGAACTTCTGCCATAAACTACTTTAGTGTGAGAAATTTCTGTATGTGAACATACTCTTCTTTAGCTTTTATCTTTAGAGAAGCAATGTGCATTGAAATCACAAAAGAAGCTAGGTGATACCATAAATAGAGTGCTGGGCCAAGAGTCACAGAGACCTGAATTCAATCCAGTCTCAGACACTTACAAACTGTGACTCTGAGCAAGTCATTTGTTTGTGGTAATTTCTTCAGCTATAAAATGGGAATAATAGGATTTTTGTGATGATTACAAAATAAAATTCATAAAGAGTTTAACATAGTGCCTGGTAACATAGTAGACACTATATAAATAAATGCTAGCTATTTTATTATTATGTTTATCCTGCAAGAGAATTCCATAGTCAGTCTTCTGCTTTAGATAGAGAATCTACATGTGGTTAGATGGAAAATGAATTGGTTACTTGCAATACACACACCCAACACACACACACTATTAAATCAAGGGAATAGCAGTCCTGACTGGTGCTGGTTCTGGGTTCTGAAGTCAGTAATTGAAATGCAAATTGCAATTGGTTTAAGAACATCTCTTTAAGTCTTGGTGCTCACTTAGGAGGCATTTCTAGCTTGTGATTGAGCAAGAGGGCTTTAGCAGAAGGGAATATATATGTCTTCCAGTCAACACAGAAGGCAATATCCTTCCTTATTATGCAGTACTGAGCAATGGAGTGCATTCCCAAGCAGTGGACCCTCAAAACAATTGGAGAAATGGGTAAGCAAGTGGTAATTAGACCATGTCACAATGCCTTCTCACGTGAGTCCTAAGGGTCTCCTAGGTCATAGATCCAGACTTAAGTATGTGCCTAGTTGATGTTTCCACAGTTACTGAGTTGGTGAGGGAAGAGGGTGGTGGGTGGTGGGTGGGTTACAAGGGAACTTGTTCTTGTTGGACAAGGATTGAGTTCATAAAGTTTTTAGGGTTTTATTTCAAGGTCGGGAAAAATGGATTATTGAGAGTACAGAATTTACCCGCAGGCCATAAATAAGCAGGGGCCTAGACCCCAAATTGCATGCCATCTTCCCCATATACCTCCCCTTTCTGGCATTTTTACTAGCAAGCAGATCAAGCAAAGAACTATTGGAAGGATTGCTACAACTTCATCTGTGATTAAAGGTGGGACTGTATTTGAACTACTATTATCTCCTTTCTATAGAGGGCAAAAACTGAAGGGGTTAACTTACTTGCCTAAAGTCATCTGGCTATTAAGTGTCTGAAGATGGATTTGAATTCTGGTTAACTCACTGTGGAATAGCTCCTTATCCAAAAGTACTTTTTAATTTCAGTATTTCAATTGAGAATGGTTTGTTCTTTGGGGAAATTTTTTTCACACTTAATACTAAAACGAATCATCTGCCATTTATTTTAGCCACTGAAAAATACAATAGGAAATAAAAGGGGAATATTTTTCATCCCAAGGAGGAGATTCCTAAGGATTAAGAATGATGAAAAAAGTCAAATATAATGTTTCATTAGGCTAAGTAATTCTCATTCAAAGAGTACAAAGTATTTTCACAAAAAGTTGACATTTATATACTATTGTGAATTTTGCAAAGTATTTTATATAGTTATGTTATTTGGTCTTTACAGCAACACAGAGATGAAGACTATTATAGATACCTCCTGATCTTGCCAAGAAACTCCTGGTCTAGGGAGTTGTGACTTGTTTCAGGTTATATAGCTAATAATGTTTGAACAAATTGGAAGTCCAAGCCCAGCAATTTGCCCACTGTTTCCTAAAACAACTCCCAATAGCAGCTTTATTTTTGTCAACTAGGCCCTGACCGAGTTATTACTCCACCCCCTCCAAAAGTTAGTTTTTAATCTACTTCCCTCAGCCTCCCACTACTCCTGCACCCTGACGTCAGAGCCATTTTTCTTAAAGATCTGACCATGACAATGCCCCACCCAACTTTAGTGGGATAAGATGTCTCCGTTTTTAAAATTCTACACAACCTAGCTTCAAACTGCCCCCACCTCAGTCGCTATCACTTCTCCTTCTGACACACGCAAAGCGATGTTCGGGATAATTCTCGTTCTGAATACTTCATCTCCCGCTGCCTTGTCTTTGCACGGGTCTTTCCCGTTTCTAGAATGTACCTCACTTAATTTTAGGATAAGTCTGAACTGGGTATCCTTTCCCCATCTCCCAGCTGTTAGCGCCCAAATGACTCTGTATACTTGTGTGTGTGTGATACAACTTGTCTTCCCCATGGTGTTTGTGAATCTGTGTATCAAACAATCTTGCGTTTCATTACACTATGAACTCTCTGGGTAGGAATGACATCATACTTTGCATTTCTATTCTGTGGCTTGCACCAGGCCTGGCAAACACGAGTAGCTTAGTAGACACTTGCGGTTATAGACCCTCCCCAGCGAAGGGATACAGAGGAGAGCGGTGCCATGCAGCTGCAGGTCCAGAAGAGAAGCGGGGCCCGGGTCTTCTCCCATGCAGAGAGGCCCCTTCCGTGCTGTGCCCTCGGACCTGGGGGACAGCCGCAAGGCGCGCGCCAGCGAGGGGCGCGGTCCCCTCCCCCGTGGTGAGAGGCTCAGCCTGCAGAGCCGGCTCGGGCAGAGCGGCGCGCGGGCCACTGACTTGCCAGGGGAGAGACTCAGAGAAGGGGCCATGGGATTATGAATCTACAGTTTGCAGGGAACTTAGAGAGTTTTAGTCCCCCACTCTCAATGAACTGATGAAGAAGCAGGTTCAATGACAGCTCACAGCCCCGGGCAGACTTCGAACCAACCCCACCCTTCTGACGATAAGCGTCAAGCAGGGTGGCTCTGGAGCTGGAGGGATGTGAGAGAATGGCAGCATCTTTAAGCAGTCAGTGGCCCGGCAGCCTTCGAGAACACTCATGCGCTCCGCCCAGTAAGCTTCGGCAGGCGCGCGCGTCGGGTCTTCTCTTTATTCCTAGAGTGGGCGGGGACAGGGTGGTCCCCACGCGCATGCGCAACGCAACCCCGCATCCCGAGTTCGCGTTCCACGCGGAGGAGGGGCGTCTCTGGCGAGTGAGTGGTTGGTTGCATGCCTTTGAGGTTGGACGTGCTTGGCTCCGTGGCCGCGCACCCTAGGTTTGGTTGCTATGGTAGCTAAAGGCGTGGCCAAGACGAACAATTGTCCGCTGTCCCCCGTCCCCATCCCCACCCCCTTCTTTCTCCAGCCGACCCCCTTTTCCCCGGCTCCTAGAAGCCTGCCTTCTGAGAATAGAGACTTTATTTTCTTACCCACGCGGCTGCAGAGTTCCAGGCCTGCCTCGGGCAGCATCACTAGCAACGAGGTGCTCAGCCCCGTTTCACAGACCACAGCTGCTGCTGGTAGAATTCACGGGGAGGGAGGGAGCGGGGACAGCCACCTGCGAGGGTAAGGCAGTCCCGCCGGCCGCCGGCCCCCGCGCGCTGCCCTTTCTGTTCTAGAGCTAGACGGAGCTGCAGAGGTAAGTGACGCGCCACGTCCGCGCGGCTCCTTTACAACCCTTCCTTTGAGATCATTATCCACCTTCCCTCGCTCCCTTACACACGGTCTGTCTGGTTTGTTTTAAATCCAGATTTCATCCTTAAGACTAAGACTTAAGGTTGGGGGAGAGAGGGAATTTAAGGGACTTGGAAACCCTGGGCCCCGCAAAGTGAGACCCCATAGGGAGTTAAGGGACTTGGAAACCTTGGGCCCCACAAAGTGAGACTGCATAGGGAGTTAAGGTTCTTGGAAACCCTGGGCCCCACAAAGTGAGACCGCATAGGGAGTTAAGGGACTTGGAAACCCTGGGCCCCACAAAGTGAGACCGCATAGGGAGTTAAGGGACTTGGATACACTGGGCCCAGCAAAGTGAGACCGCATAGGGAGTTAAGGGACTTGGAAACCCTGGGCCCCGCAAAGTGAGACCGCATAGGGAGTTAAGGGACTTGGACACACTGGGCCCCGCAAAGTGAGACCGCATAGGGAGTTAAGGGACTTGGATACACTGGGCCCAGCAAAGTGAGACCGCATAGGGAGTTAAGGGACTTGGAAACCCCGGGCCCCGCAAAGTGAGACCGCATAGGGAGTTAAGGGACTTGGAAACCCCGGGCCCCGCAAAGTGAGACCGCATAGGGAGTTAAGGGACTTGGAAACCCTGGGCCCCGCAAAGTGAGACCGCATAGGGAGTTAAGGGACTTGGACACACTGGGCCCAGCAAAGTGAGACCGCATAGGGAGTTAAGGGACTTGGAAACCCTGGGCCCCACAAAGTGAGACCGCATAGGGAGTTAAGGGACTTGGAAACCCTGGGCCCCGCAAAGTGAGACCGCATAGGGAGTTAAGGGACTTGGAAACCCTGGGCCCCGCAAAGTGAGACCGCATAGGGAGTTAAGGGACTTGGAAACCCTGGGCCCCACAAAGTGAGACCCCATAGGGAGTTAAGGGACTTGGAAACCCTGGGCCCAGCAAAGTGAGACCGCATAGGGAGTTAAGGGACTTGGAAACCCCGGGCCCCGCAAAGTGAGACCGCATAGGGAGTTAAGGGACTTGGAAACCCCGGGCCCCGCAAAGTGAGACCGCATAGGGAGTTAAGGGACTTGGAAACCCTGGGCCCCGCAAAGTGAGACCGCATAGGGAGTTAAGGGACTTGGAAACCCCGGGCCCCGCAAAGTGAGACCGCATAGGGAGTTAAGGGACTTGGAAACCCTGGGCCCCACAAAGTGAGACCCCATAGGGAGTTAAGGGACTTGGAAACCCCTGGGCCCCGCAAAGTGAGACCGCATAGGGAGTTAAGGGACTTGGATACACTGGGCCCAGCAAAGTGAGACCGCATAGGGAGTTAAGGGACTTGGAAACCCTGGGCCCCGCAAAGTGAGACCGCATAGGGAGTTAAGGGACTTGGATACACTGGGCCCAGCAAAGTGAGACCGCATAGGGAGTTAAGGGACTTGGAAACCCCGGGCCCCGCAAAGTGAGACCGCATAGGGAGTTAAGGGACTTGGAAACCCCGGGCCCCGCAAAGTGAGACCGCATAGGGAGTTAAGGGACTTGGAAACCCTGGGCCCCGCAAAGTGAGACCGCATAGGGAGTTAAGGGACTTGGATACACTGGGCCCAGCAAAGTGAGACCGCATAGGGAGTTAAGGGACTTGGAAACCCTGGGCCCCACAAAGTGAGACCCCATAGGGAGTTAAGGGACTTGGAAACCCCGGGCCCCGCAAAGTGAGACCGCATAGGGAGTTAAGGGACTTGGAAACCCCGGGCCCCGCAAAGTGAGACCGCATAGGGAGTTAAGGGACTTGGAAACCCTGGGCCCCGCAAAGTGAGACCGCATAGGGAGTTAAGGGACTTGGATACTCTGGGCCCAGCAAAGTGAGACCGCATAGGGAGTTAAGGGACTTGGAAACCCTGGGCCCCACAAAGTGAGACCCCATAGGGAGTTAAGGGACTTGGAAACCCTGGGCCCCACAAAGTGAGACCGCATAGGGAGTTAAGGTTCTTGGAAACCCTGGGCCCCACAAAGTGAGACCGCATAGGGAGTTAAGGGACTTGGACACACTGGGCCCCGCAAAGTGAGACCGCATAGGGAGTTAAGGGACTTGGAAACCCTGGGCCCAGCAAAGTGAGACCGCATAGGGAGTTAAGGGACTTGGATACACTGGGCCCCTCAAAGTGAGACCGCATAGGGAGTTAAGGGACTTGGAAACCCTGGGCCCCTCAAAGTGAGACCGCATAGGGAGTTAAGGGACTTGGAAACCCTGGGCCCCGCAAAGTGAGACCGCATAGGGAGTTAAGGGACTTGGATACACTGGGCCCCTCAAAGTGAGACCGCATAGGGAGTTAAGGGACTTGGATACACTGGGCCCAGCAAAGTGAGACCGCATAGGGAGTTAAGGGACTTGGACACACTGGGCCCCTCAAAGTGAGACCGCATAGGGAGTTAAGGGACTTGGATACACTGGGCCCAGCAAAGTGAGACCACATAGGGAGTTAAGGGACTTGGAAACCCTGGGCCCCGCAAAGTGAGACCGCATAGGGAGTTAAGGGACTTGGACACACTGGGCCCCTCAAAGTGAGACTGCATAGGGAGTTAAGGGACTTGGAAACCCTGGGCCCAGCAAAGTGAGACCGCATAGGGAGTTAAGGGACTTGGATACACTGGGCCCAGCAAAGTGAGACCGCATAGGGAGTTAAGGGACTTGGAAACCCCGGGCCCGCAAAGTGAGACTGCATAGGGAGTTAAGGGACTTGGAAACCCCGGGCCCCGCAAAGTGAGACCGCATAGGGAGTTAAGGGACTTGGACACACTGGGCCCAGCAAAGTGAGACCGCATAGGGAGTTAAGGGACTTGGAAACCCTGGGCCCCGCAAAGTGAGACCGCATAGGGAGTTAAGGGACTTGGAAACCCTGGGCCCCGCAAAGTGAGACCGCATAGGGAGTTAAGGGACTTGGAAACCCTGGGCCCCGCAAAGTGAGACCGCATAGGCAGTTAAAGGACTTGGATACACTGGGCCCCTCAAAGTGAGACTGCATAGGGAGTTAAGGGACTTGGAAACCCTGGGCCCAGCAAAGTGAGACCGCATAGGGAGTTAAGGGACTTGGAAACCCTGGGCCCCGCAAAGTGAGACCGCATAGGGAGTTAAGGGACTTGGATACACTGGGCCCAGCAAAGTGAGACCGCATAGGGAGTTAAGGGACTTGGATACACTGGGCCCAGCAAAGTGAGACCGCATAGGGAGTTAAGGGACTTGGAAACCCTGGGCCCCGCAAAGTGAGACCGCATAGGGAGTTAAGGGACTTGGATACACTGGGCCCCTCAAAGTGAGACCGCATAGGGAGTTAAGGGACTTGGATACACTGGGCCCCTCAAAGTGAGACCGCATAGGGAGTTAAGGGACTTGGAAATCCTGGGCCCCACAAAGTGAGACCGCATAGGGAGTTAAGGGACTTGGATACACTGGGCCCAGCAAAGTGAGACCGCATAGGGAGTTAAGGGACTTGGAAACCCTGGGCCCAGCAAAGTGAGACCGCATAGGGAGTTAAGGGACTTGGATACATTGGGCCCAGCAAAGTGAGACCGCATAATGAGTTAAGGGACTTGGAAACCCTGGGCCCCGCAAAGTGAGACCGCATAGGCAGTTAAAGGACTTGGATACACTGGGCCCCTCAAAGTGAGACTGCATAGGGAGTTAAGGGACTTGGAAACCCTGGGCCCAGCAAAGTGAGACCGCATAGGGAGTTAAGGGACTTGGAAACCCTGGGCCCCGCAAAGTGAGACCGCATAGGGAGTTAAGGGACTTGGATACACTGGGCCCAGCAAAGTGAGACCGCATAGGGAGTTAAGGGACTTGGAAACCCTGGGCCCCACAAAGTGAGACCGCATAGGGAGTTAAGGGACTTGGATACACTGGGCCCAGCAAAGTGAGACCGCATAGGGAGTTAAGGGACTTGGAAACCCTGGGCCCCGCAAAGTGAGACCGCTTAGGGAGTTAAGGGACTTGGATACACTGGGCCCAGCAAAGTGAGACCGCATAGGGAGTTAAGGGACTTGGATACACTGGGCCCCTCAAAGTGAGACTGCATAGGGAGTTAAGGGACTTGGAAACCCTGGGCCCAGCAAAGTGAGACCGCATAGGGAGTTAAGGGACTTGGAAACCCTGGGCCCCGCAAAGTGAGACCGCATAGGGAGTTAAGGGACTTGGATACACTGGGCCCCTCAAAGTGAGACTGCATAGGGAGTTAAGGGACTTGGATACACTGGGCCCTTGAAATGAGACTGCTGAGGACATCCCTCGGCTCCCTCCCTGGGGATGTCGGGGGATGGGCTAGTGGGAAAATACTTGTTGAGCAGTGTACAGTTTTAGGACGCACAGTTGTCGGGCGAATCCAGGGCGGGTCTTGCCCATCCAAAGAGCTTTGTGTTCCCGCCCTTAAGCATTGTCCAAGGGGGGGATATGGAACCCTATACAATTTTAGTGGTATTCAAAAAGGTGAAGATGAAACATTGCAGCGAGCATTAGCATCCATAGCATGACAGTAGCTCTGATTTCATCCTAAAATAAGAGATCTTATTCCTCCATCTGGTGAGATGGTAATCCTGGTTTTTTGAAGGCTATGCAAACGTTGCATGAAGCCCTGGAGGAAGAGGGAATGGCATGTGTGTGAGTTTGTGTGTTTGCGGGCTCTCCAAGCTGGAGACATGTTGAACTGGTGATTAACTGAGTTTATAATTATCATCTGAACATCCACCCCTTTAAGTCTAGAGAAGCCAGTCACCAAACTGGCTACAGGATCATGTGGTTTTTGTTCACAAAAACCTTTATTGTGATTTTCCCATGAAGCTTTTATCAGTGGTATACATGCTTATACCTATGCAATCTGTGCTTTAATTTACAACTCTGGGAAGAGGGGTAAGGAAATAAGTAGTATTCCCATTTTACAGATGAAAAAACTCAGAGAAGTAATATATCTATGGCGCAGTAAGCTTGCAATCAGGAAGACTCATCTTCACATCAGTTAAAATCCAGCCTTAGTCACTAGCCGAATTACTTATCCAGTGAGCCACTTAACCCTGCTTACCTCATTTTCCACATCTATTAAATGAACTAGAAAAGAAAAGGCAAACTATTCCAGTATGTTCACTAAGAAAACCCCAATTCATGTCACAAAGAATAGGACACCATTCAGCAATAGCAACCAATAGCTATAACTGGCAGAACTGGGATTTGAAATAAACCTTGCTTGAATCCGGTTTTCTTTCCATTGTCACCTGCTGTCTTCCCTGACATGTCCAAATGCTTCTGATTCTATATTCTAAGTGGGGGAAGGGTAGGAAGGACCACATTAGTTAGAAAGAAAGAAGTTCAACAAAATTCACAAGCAGTTTAAAATACTTCATAATGCTACATAAATATAGTAAAACTTCTCATATATCCAGCGTGAATCCACTTCACAGTTGAATATATCAGTGAACATATGAATGACCATATGTATATGCTCAGTGTCAGTGCTCTCCATTAAAACAATTAATAGTATTCAAAGATTTTTTTTTCTTTTTGACGATTCTGGGAAACTTGGTTTTCTAGTTGGCATATATTGGAAGAAAGTAAGGAGGAGTAGGGAGGAGCTACTATAGGACATAATGCCAGAGGTTCTTCATATTTTTTTGGTATTATGGGTCCTTTTAATTCTTTAAATGCATGAAACATACTAATCTCCAAGGAAACCAATTACATTAAATATAGTTAAAAAATATTTTGAAATCAATTTCACAAATTCCAGATTAAGAATACTTGTATCATACAAAGATAAAAACAAAAATCTTTGGTAGATGATACATGCATAGGCAAGAATAATGTAGGGTAGGGAGTCGAAGGAGCACAATTTAGGAAAATCTGAGGAACTTTTAGGAGCATTAAAAATTGGGGATACAGGTTATTTTTATCTTCTGAAGCAAATTCTGTGCAACAAGAAATTTGGTTCTGCACACATATATTGTATCTAGGATATACTATAATATATTTAACATGTATGGGACTGCCTGCCATCTAAGAAGGGGTAGAGGGAAGGAAGGGAAAAATCGGAACAGAAGTGAGTGCAAGGGATGATGTTGTAAAATATTACCCATGTATATGTACTGTCAAAAAAAAGTTATAATTATAAAATAAAAAAATTAAATTAAAAAAACTGGGGATAATTGGGAAACTTTCTCAGAGGAATTATACTTGAGCTGTTTAAAGGATGATTAGTATTTTCTGAAAGATGGAAATGGAATGCTAGGATTTCTAGGAATGCATGGAGATAATAAATGTCATGTTGAATTTGGAAAATAGTCAGATCTGTATGGCTAGAACATAAGAGCACTTGAAGATGGGAAGGTAGATTCTTGGAGCCAGATTGTGTAGGATCTCATCTTAGACGAATTGTTGGGTAATGACTTGGTCAGACCTTTGCCTAAGTACCATAATTTGGGCAACTATATGAAGGATGGATTTGAAAAGATGAGGCCAGAATCATAGAAACCAGTTAAGAAACCATTGCAATAATCTGGGGGAAAAGTAATGAGGCCCTGAATTAGGTCCTTAATACCTACTATGACAGGATACCTACAAATATCAACTAAAATAGGGATAGGGGATAGTAATGATAGAAACAACTTTGAATCTATCATCTCTGAGAAAAATCCAAGATCTACAGAATTAACATAAATATGTGACGTTGCAAGAGCCATTTCCCAAAGAATAAATGGTTAATGGATACCAAAAGAAGAATTGAAACTATAAACAACAGTGATAGAGATGTGTTCCTATCACTGATGTGGCACCACTTATGGGATTACTTTTTCGACTTGTACTTGCCCTTGTAGTTTGAAGTCCCTAGAGAGTGACTATTCTTTCCCAGTCTAGGAATAAATAATCTTAAGGGTGACTACTTTTAATAGTGTTATTTCTAAGCCCCCATCTGTGTACTCACCATTAACAATCAGCCAGCAGCTTCAGTTGTTTTTGTTGTTATTTTTATCAGAAGCATTTGCTAAGAAAATATAGCAAGAATAGTTGGGGCAAAACATTCCCTCAAAACCTGTGTCCCCTGGGGACACGCTGTCCCACCAATATATACAGTATGCATGGGGAGGATGGTTGCAAGATCAAAGTACAATAGTAGTAAGACATACCTGTAGAGAAACATGTGGCAATGGGATACTTCCCAATTCCTGGCTTTGGAAGTTCTTTTCTTCCTTCATAGAGTCTTCATGATTTTCTCTTCAGATATATCTTACTACTGAATAGGTCATTCATCTAGACTTGCAGTACCCATGCCTTTCTTGAATCCATAGCCAACATTTCTCTCTACCATGATGGAACACACTTCTTGAAACTTCCACTGTCCTCAGACTTTCTTTCTACATCCATTGCAGGTATTTCCACACCATTGGCCGCTACTGCTTTGATGGCTACTGCTACCTATCATTAAGTTCAGACTGCTGATGAAAATCCTGGATTTCTCAATCTTACAAAGTTGACTGGACACTTCTATCTCAAAATATTCATTCTCCCAAGATCAGAAAAAAGCAGTTCAGCAATAGAAACAGCCATATGCTCACAACTAATATGACATGTTTGGAGGGTATCTACTTGGATTCCTCCCACTCTTGGGGAGGCAGCTCAAAGTAGTCACACTTCACTTGAAAGGAAATATAAAATAATGAAGAACAGGTTGCCTCTCATCTATTCTAATCAATCTCCCAAGTCATTAACTTTTCTGACTCCAGAACATTGTTATCATCAGTACCAGTCTCTCATTCAAGCACAGCTCGAAAGACATTCTGTCAAGTTTTCATATAGTCAATTGAATTTAAAACAGTCAGAGAATATCTGAATATGCTCTCAGGATTGGCTTTTATAGGCCAAGCCCTCATGCTACATTAATATTAATACCAGTCTTATAAATCAATTGCCCAAATGGTCTCTCACAACTCTTGGATATGCTAAAGGCTCAATCAAAAACTGCAATCCTTCTAAAGTGACATAGGGAATTAACTGGTACTTACCAGAATTTCTCCTTTGGACTTTATCTCCTTTGGACTTTTTAGCTGCTGTGCTAATAAGACTCCAGGGCATTGACATTCACCTGCTGATATACCCCCCCAAGGATGCTTGGGCTTTGATGTCTGAAATTCCATTACAGCCTTAGAACATAGAAGTTTTTCCATCTGACCTGCTGAACTCTCTTATATGAATGTCTTCCTCAATTAAAGTGTGAACTTTTTGAAAGCAGACACCTATTCTCTCTCTCTCTCTCTCTCTCTCTCTCTCTCTCTCTCTCTCTCTCTCTCTCTCTCTCTCTCTCTCTCTCTCTTTCCATAATTTTAAAACATTTTTAGTGAGAAAACAATTTGTAACTGAAGAATGTTTTCTCAAAAAAATGTTGGGAGTGTGCAGAAATGATGGATGTCAAAAATGTGAAGGAATAACCAATAGATTTAAACTAATTGGAGATGAGGGTGAGGAAGAGGAAACAATCTATCATAAAGTTGAATTGTGTTGCCCTCAAGAATAATAATATACATATATTCATATATTCATATGTACATATAGATATATCCACAGATATATTCATATATATATATATGTATACAAATATATGCATGGATATATCCACATGTATATGTACATAATACAATCTATACACACAAATATATATGCATGTACATATGTATTCATTGTTGTTGTTGAGGGCAACACAACTGGGATTCATTGCTTTTCCCCTCATCCTTTCCCTCACCCAGTCTCCAATTTGTTGTCAAAACTGGTTGATTCTTCTATATCCTTGGCAATCAATAGAATTCACACACACATATGTTTTCCAGGTTTATACACATATTTAGGAGAGGCTGGTTTATGGGAGAAAAGATGCGGCATCTGGAATTTTGGATATGTTAAAATTAAAGCTCCAGTGGGATGCCTGGAAAGAGGTATCCAGAAAACAGAAATATAGATCTTATGTTCAGAAGAGATATCTGGAATAGATACACAGTACCCCGAAAGTTGTAATGCCATTTTAACTTTTAATAAGCTGTGAATTGCTATCTAACTTGCTGATGCATCCTTCATGTAGCATGATATTAGCTTGTAGTCTTGTGTCTGAATTCATGACATACTGGCGTGATTTGCCATTTCCTTCTCTAACTTATTTTGCAGATGAGGAAACTGAGGCAAACATGATTAAGTGACTTGCTCAGGGGTCAAGCAGTTAGTAGGGATCTTGAAGTCCAGAAGATGACCTTATCCCTACGCCAGGTCAACATACTATCCACTACATCACCTTGCTATTCATTGTAAGCTTTAACAAGTTTAAAAAAGATACTTTGTATAGTTTTGGGAGTCACATGCAAGATATAATATAAGCCTTAGGAACAGATGATCTCACTGCAGGGAAACCCTATATCAAGAAGATTTGGAAAGATACCAGATATTGGCAGGAGATAATGATCCTGCAGAAGGAACTGAAAAGGAGTAGTAAGGAAACTAAAGGGGAAAGTAAGTTAATATAGTTAGTCTTTTAAGATTTGTAAAGCACTCAACAGAAGTTCTTCATAACTTTGTGAGGGCATTTTTATCCCTACTTCATAGTTGTGGAAATTCAGGAAATTAGGGATTTACAATGAGCGAAGGGAGATTGTAATCCAGATTTTTCCACAGCTTCCAACCTTGTTATACTACGTGGCCTCTCATGGTCTTAAAAAATCTTAATCATACCTTTTTGCTTTTTACTTCAGTCATTTGCAGAGACCATCCACACCATAAGCCTTTCCTTGAGAAATGGGGAAAAAAAAAGCCACTTAAAATAAAAACAACACAATAGCAGTATTAACAGCATTTTAACATTGTGTATCCATATCTTCCCACATCTATAAAGAAAGGAGAAAGGTATAAGCTCTTCTTCTCTGAATTAGAACTTAATGACAATGACGTTGTTCCAATTTCCTCTTTACACTCTTGTGAGGGAATGTTATTGTTTATTACTTAGGAATCCTGATTCTGTTATTTCACATACTACCCATTCGTATATATTTTCTAGTATATATCTCAATTCCTCATGTTTTTGGTTTCTTAGGATGCCACAAAATATACCATAATTTGTTCAGACATTATCTAGTTTATAGGCACTAATCTTTTTATCAGTTTTTTTTGCTGCTGCTGCTTTGAAAAAATACTGTGAATTTTTTGGTATGTGTGAGCCGATTTCCTTTATTCCTTTGACTTTCTTGTAGTATATGTACCATGGTGGGGCCTGTAGGTCAGAATATAAACAGTATAGTTTGGTACTATGTAGTACCAAATTTTTACAATAATTGAACCAATCTGTAGAAGCCCATCAACAGCATATCAATAATCCCACCAATGTTCAACAATTCTTTTTTCTCTTATCCTATATTAGCAGAAAATTTGAGTTGCATTTTAATTTACATTCCTCTGCTTATTAGTGATTAGAGAAATCTTTCCTATGCTTATTAATAGTTTTAAATTATTTTTTCGTTTAGTTATGTGCCAGGCACTATGTGAAAAGCACTGAGGATATAAAGGTCAAAAAAGTGTTTTGAAAATTTAAATTCAGTTAAAAATTATTTGTATATTTTTTTGGTCATTTATTTATTGGAGAATAGTTTGGTTTCTTATATTCTTATATTCTTGATTATATATCTTATATTTATCAGATAATTGAAGTAGACTTTTCATTATTTCAACGGTTCCTTTCTTATCCTAGCTTTTAACTTTTATTTGTTGACAGCATGGAGTACTGGATGGAGACCTGGTCTTAGAGTCAGGATATTTGAGTTCAGTATCACTTATAACACACAGGGGTTTATAGGCTAGATTACTTTCTAAAGGATTATGCATTAAATCTTAAACTTAAATCACTCTGGCTCTCCTTGATTGATATGTACAGTTGGTCCCAGTCCAAGCCTCATTTGGTCATGGTTTGGGCTCCAGTGCCTCAGATGAGTGTGAATAACAATTGTTTCCTTTTTGGCCAGAAACCCTGAGAGCTTCCATTTCCTACCTTGATATGTTTGTTTGGTTTTGTTTTCTGGATTAGGTAAAAGAGCTTATTCTTTGTCTAAATAGAACACCGAATAGGTGTTGCTTTGGCCAAACTTTAAACTTAAAGACAATAATCTTTTAAAAAGTCCACGTCTCCCACTGCCATAAGGACCATGCCCTGTCATCTTAATCATATGACTTGCCACTTTGCCACTGGACCTAGTCCCACCACTGGACTCTGTAGGGGAAAGAGTTTAGCTGTTGACTTTGCATAGCCCTCCTCACTTAAATCTAGTTCATTTGGCAAGTAATGATATCTTTCCAATGTCATGGTCCTCCTTCAGGAAGAAAGGACAGACTAAGGCTGATGACACATATAATGGTTTAGTGATGTTGATTTTGGACAAGTAAAGTAAGTTATTTAATCTCTCAGTGCCCCCAGGTAACTCTTAAAGACTATATAGAAATTGAATAGCAGACAATAGCGATGTGAATTGTAAAGAAAGCATTTCCTCACAGGGATCTCCCTATCCCAGTAAAATCACAGGTACTGGACACGCACCCCCCTTTTCCTCCAAAAAACAAAAAAAAAATTACTCACATAAATTATGTTTATTGGGGTAATGTTGGAGAAATTGAGGCAAGATAGAGATTAAAGAATTTTTAATATTTTATTTGAGAGGGAAAGATTGTGCTTGGAGCATGTTGCTCTCAGGGATGATGTCTCAAAGCATCCAGCTGGGAACATGAGATTCCCATGAAATATATATACAGGTGGCTCTAAGGTACCAAGATAGACCAAGGCAGAAATGGAGTCATAGCACTGTGAGCGGGGAAAGGACTATCAATTCTGACAGGGTGGAGGAAGGCACTGGACATTCTAATAAATTGGGATCAAGAACAATAATGACAGAATGGAGGGGAGGCACTGGACATTCTAATAAGTAGGGAACATCTGGGGTCATGATGCCTAAGATAAAAGGTCTTTCTCCTTATCTGGATGAAACATTTACAGTTTATAACTTTGTGTAGCCAGCCCTAAATTACATCAGTTCTAATGATCAGGAGGGAAGGATGGTGTTGCAACCAGGGGATTGAGGCAGAACAATTAGGAACTGAGGCAGAACAATTTAAGGGAAACTGAGGCAGAATAATTAAAAGGGAACTGTGGCACAACATTCCATACTTTCTCTTCTGAATATTCAAATCATTGAATTACCTTCCTCTAGATACCTGGAAGGTCTCAGCACCATAATTTTGACCAACCTTATGTGAAGCAAATAAACCAAAATAAAACTAGAAAAATGCAAGGACTTGAGGCAAGGACAACTTTCTCCCTGACAAGTCCAGAGTTAACAGCAGTACAAAGGCTCCCTGTTGCAACATGTCAGGGCCTCTGCAGTTCTGGAGCATATCAGCTAGAGAATCCATTGTGAGATGGACAGTTCACTGTGAGTTAGATCTGTTGTCATTTGTGTACTTAACATATCCAGAACTGCCTGGTAGGAGGGCTGCAGTGTTAAGGGTGTTGGTGCTTGCCAGCCCTAACCCTAATATGAGGGGAAAGAATGGCAGAGCACTTCTCTGTCTGATAGACTCCAGGGGGAAAAATGGGACCAAAAGTGGATCTATCCATCCCCTCCTGAGAGAACAGACAGACTGGGAAACACTGCTACCAGGATACTGAAAGGATCCAGATTTCTGAGTGGAGTTATCAGAGAATGCACAGTTAGACCATCAAGGCAGGCAAACTCTGAACTTTTAGAGGCCTTATATCAAACTATAATGTCCTTTGAGAATGCTGAAATACTAATGAAGGAACTGGGGTTACAGGACTGGAGAAACAGATCAGCAAGACTGCCAGTCCCAAGACAGGTATCTATATCTTGGAGATTTCCTAAAAAATAGCCCCCCAAACTGAGTCTTCCAGGGCAATTCCAACAGAATAAGGGGTTCCAAGGCTGAAGCATAATAAAATGAAAAAAGCACTGTTTAAAGGATTTCCAATTCAATCTGAACTACTGAGATAAGGGGTGGGACAGAAGTGCCTAAGACAAAGTGGATAGGAACTAGGGATTCCCACTTTTTCAGGTATTTTTGAGAAAAATCTACTAGTTTCCCTAATTACCTATATTTCTTCCTCCCCTTTTTGTTAAGTCATTTGCTTTTCTTATCAAAGAACCATCCTACATATAAATCCTGAGATGAATTAAATTCCTATACACATCAGACTAGTACAGTAGGGTTTCCTAAAAATTCCATAAACATAACAGCCATAGTTACACAATTTTGACATTTCCATCCCAAATTTTAAACACAAAGTAATACAATTCCATCCCATCTTAAACACACAGTAATAGATGACCCAGTCAGGGTTTAACAGTCTTTCATCAACCATTCCCAATTTCCCCATATCAGTTCAAAGTGGAGTAGGGGTGATGGTTTCATTCAAATACTGCTTCATGCTGATAAGGGGCGGAGACTCTCAGTCCAAGCAGGAGGATGTGTATTGTATGCTGATCAATGGTCAAAACTTCCCATGGGCTGATCCTGGTCCCAGAAGTAGTTTAATGTAGCTGTAATTTGACCAAAATCTAGGGGAAAAAACCCAAATCTAACAAATGAAGATTAGAACAGTCTGCTACAAAATGTGAAAAGGGTAATATGGCCAGCAGCTTCCCATGTAAGGAGACATGCTTGGCTCACAGGACAGAGAAAAGGCTGTCAGCTATAGTCCCAATAAAACAGCAGTTAGGTTTCACAGACAACTGTGCTAAAGTTAGAAATCTTTAAAAACCTAATTATCTACAGATACAAATATCCAGTAACAGACACACAATCAGATTGGAAACAGCAAGGTATGACATAATTGAATTGCATTAATAATTTCTATTGACCATTGGCTCTGATCAGTCACAGGGGGAAAAATACAGGGATAATGATGAGAGATATAGGAAAGGGGGACCCCGTTTGGTCAGCGCATAGATAGTAAGATAGTCCCATGACGGCGCAGTGTCCCCTGTAAATGAATTTACAGGCCTGGAAATCTAGATTAATAAAAAGGTTAATTGTAGGGATTTAGAAGTAAAGTTTAGAAGTAAAGTAAAGTGGGCAGGCAGGAACCCTTACATAGCCAGAAGGATACCATGTTTTAGGGGGAAGGGCTCCTGCAAAGAGAGTGCTCTTTTATACCTAAAAGGGACTTGTGGGTGGTGCCAAGTTCATGGCAGACTTTCAGATAAGGAAGAAACTGTTTATAGGGGTTGGAGAAACCTGAGCAGATAAACTCAAGCCAGCTCAGATCCAATAGGGGTTGGGCCCGGATATCATTAGAATTCAAAAGGGTGCTTTTTGACTAGGATTTGTGAATCAAAGGTCAGCCATGGGGGTTGGGAAATCAGAAAGGAATCTTAAAGGGATCTCAACCCCCATCAATATGACTACAATATAAAAATTGATCCTTCAGCATATACAGGAAAACTTATTTTTATTCCAGTTAATTGTCCCACTAACTGTCAAAGGATGGAGCTTTAAAATTTCTAAATAGTATTAACTCCAAGCCCAAGAAATTTTACCTCCAACAATAAACCAAAACTTCAGATAAGTCCCAAACAAGTTTACCATGACCTTATATTGATAACAGTAAGAAATGTGTCCCAGTGAGTTCCACAACTTCTCTTTCATATCTACATAGGTAGTTTTGTAAGTTGAACATTACACAAATCATAATATCCAATACATAAAGAAATCCCAAATTGTAAATTGTCCATAACAGAAACATTTTCAAAAGGACAAAGAAAAAAACTATTATTTTCAGAGGCCCTTTAAATAATGGGCATAATTTCAGGATATAATCAATACAATCAATTAAAACTTATACATAATATCCAATACTGTATATCCAAATACCACATAAAAGAATCTAAGAGATTCTTAAAAATATTAATTAAAGTTTTAGAAATAACCCTACCAAATTATAGATCATGTTTATGACCATATTTCTTAACCGAGGAAACCATTATGTATCTAAAAGAAATATTCAATTAACTATAATAAAAGTGGAAATCACTTGCTTTCTGCAGCCCAAAGCCAAACTTCTGCAAATAGCAGCTAGAACACCTGAGGAGGAGGGGAGAAGGATAATTATATTGTCACCTTGACAGTGCTCTTTCCAGGAACACACTTCCCCTATTCCACGGGGCATGTAGCATTTCTCCTAACTCCACCATGCTTCTGGACCTTCTACTCAACTTTCCTCTCCTCTTGCTACATACTCCATACTCTAAACACTTCCCAAAACATCCATCTTTCTTTTCTTTTCTTTTTTTTTTAAATAGTTTTTATTTACCAGATATATGCATGGGTAATTTTACCCAACCACTTTTCTAACTAGATGTTCTATTGCTAAAGTAACAGAAGGCCGTGGGGGAGGAGTGAAGGGGGAGTTGAATAGTTTACCTTTGAAGACAAAAGATTCCTTTTCTCCCTACACCACCCAGCTCCTTTTCCACATGCAAAATTTCCTTCATCTCTCCTCCCAAATACCTTCCCTATACTTTCTTTCCCTTTCTCTCTTAAATCAGCTTCAGAGATTCTCTTGTCCTTTCCCTTCAAAACTTCACAATACAGCGAACAGCTAAATAAATCCATAAAACCCACACATGTCCAGCAAAGCATAACTTATAATATTTACAAATTACCCAGTATTTTTCAGAAGGTAACATACTTTACCTAATTGGAGGCATGTAACCTCTTTCAGGCAAGTTAACATAACTTCACTTTAACAAGCCATTGTTAAACTCAATCAAATCAAATACAATTTTTGAAAAATAAGTTTTCTCCTCAGTATCAAATGTTTCAATATTCAGACAGATTCTAAGATTTTATACTCAAGATAACCATATCTAGCATGCACAGGTTATAGTAAAACCATTTCCCACAACACCATTTAAAAATGCCCAAAAGGATAAAGTGTGTTTTCTTTTTTCTCTCTTTGTTCTGCCTGAGTTCTCTTCTCACAGCAATTAGCATCTTCTCTCTAGAACTTTTATTGCCCAACCCAGGCCAATCCTGAATTTTATTGCTCTTCCCCTTTAATCTTACTAACACCCTTTGAAAACTGCTTCAAGGAAAAACCTACCTGCCAGTTTTAAAATAGCCAAGCTCTTTTCTTTTTCTTACAAATTAGTTCAAAAGGTTAAGAAGTTGAGACCCACAAGCAATTTTTATACTAAGCACAATTGCAGCATTGAAATGACCAATTTTTAATCATTGTTCTTAAAACTTTAACAGAGCTTTTTAACCAACAAAACACAGACAAGTCACACAGAACACAAATCACACAAACATAGACTGTACAATTACAACATTAAACAAAACACTTAACATATACAGAACAAGGGGCTATCTGGAAACCTTAGTAAATCCCTGAGGGAAGTTGTTGCAGCTCTAAAGTCTTCCCCCCCTCCCAGAAGACAAATGGAGCTTTTTAAGTTTCCAAACTCTAGTTTGGTGCATTTCTCGTGCCTTCCCAGAGAATGCCCAGAGAAGTAGATAGTGTCTCCCAAGGGTACTCAGAACCAGAGTTGTTGTACCATACTGAGTCCAGTGTGCACAGTCCTCAGAAGTCAATACCCATAGGTGTTTTATTATAATGAGAATCCAGAAGCTAGCACAGACAAACAGAACAGATAAACAGATCAGATTATGCCGTAAGACACACCCAGAATTAACTCTCCTATGGCCCAAATTGAAGGTGTCCACTATTGGGCTTGGCTGTACCTGAAAATTGCTCTCTTTCTGGAGACTGTGGAGAAATCCAGAGGGCCAGCCTTTCTAGGTCAAGAACCCAGATTCTCTGCCTTCCCGAGGCCCCAGGTGGAGAACTGAAAAGTCTCTAATCTTTATCTCATATCTAGGTGAGACCTCCAAATGTAAAGTTGGAGAAACTGAGACAAGATGGAGATTAGAGAGTTTTTAATACTTTTGAGAGGAAGAGATTGTGCTGCAGGCATGTTGCCACCAGGGCTGATTTCTCAAAGCATCTAGCCAGGAATGTGAGGTTCCCATGAAATAACATATACATGTGGCTCCAAGCTACTGGGTAGACTGAGGCAGGGGTGGAGTCAGAGCACTGTGAACCGGAATGAACTATCAATCCAGTTCTGACAGGGTAGGGGGAAGCACAGGACATTCTAATAAGTTGGGATCAAGAGCAACAATGACAGAATGGAGGGGGCACTGGACATTTTGATAAGTAGGGAAGGTCTGGGGTCATGATGTTTAAGATAGAAGGTCTTACTCCTTATCTGGATGAAACATTTACAGTTTATAATGTTAGTGTAGCCAGCCCTAATTATATCAGTCCTAATGATCAGGAGAGAATGCTAGTATTGCAACCAGTGGGATTGAAGCAGAACAACTTAAGGGAAACTGAGGCAGGACAATTAGAAGGGAACTGTGCCAAAACATTGTTTTATTCCACTATGTTATTCCATGAGGTTAGAAATAGCATTTTTCCAGTTTGGGATTCTGCCTGTATTTAACATACACAAAAAAAGTAGGTAATGTTTGTTGAATTGAAAAATAATTAGCAGATAGAATACCAATTTCAGTTTCATTTTTCAATTGCTCATAAGAGAAACAAAGATTTCTACTCCTCTTATGTGGGACTGAAAAATCTAGAAAATAAAATTTGGTGACTTAATTATTTACTTATCTTTTTCCTTATTGTAAAAGAATTTTTTTCCTAAGCCACCCAAAATGATAATGGTAAAGTTGTCAAGTGATAATTCTTGCATAGTACCTTATTTTGCCTTGATGTTCAATTCAATATCAAAAATTTTGTTTCTGATTTTTCAAAATTTTTGATAAAGTTATGTGGAGGAGAGCATTTTGAGCTCTAATTGATATGATCACAGAGTGGGACCCAAAATGCAATCATGAGATGTTAATGGAGTATTTAACTATAAAAATGAATATATGCTTTGATTTCTTTATAAGGTTCAAATACTTCTCTTGATTAGTGTGAGAAAAGCTTCCCATTTGAGTTGCCCATTTCTTTGGTGGTTTTATATTGCAAAGCTCTAGTTAAATTTGAACAGTTCTGGGAGATTTTCACGCCAGGAAAAATTGAATAGAAGAAGCCATTGTGAGGAAAAGTAAAGGATCCTTTCCCCCTGACCTCCTTACAACCTACTCACACCTTCCAAAATTGGTTATAGAACATAACATATAACAATTAAGCAATGGAGTGACAATTACTCCATCTAACTGTTTGAGGAATCATTGATTTAAGAAAGTTCAATGAATAATTGATACAATAGAGGCACATACAGACCATATGGCATACCTGAAGGAGGAAGCACCTTTGAGGATCATGACTCCTGGCAATTGAGAATCAGATTGGGAAGAGGAGCAGATTCCTGAAATCCAAAAAGTGTTTTAATTGTAAATTGCTAAAATTTAAAATGGAAGTCAAGATATGAATGCTTTTGATATGAAGTATCTAAATTTGACAGGAATATTGTCTGGTATTGTCTGGTATGGGAAATCAAAATTCAACTTCCTGTGCTCAATTTAGGAAACTTCTTGCTTTGGTAAGAAAATATTTATTTTCTTTTCATAGAAGGAGCCAGTTTGATGCCGGTTTATAACTTACATTTTTTTTTTTTTTTCTGGTTCAAAGCATTCAACAGATATTTATTAAATGTTTCCTGTATCTAAGATGTGCCAGATAATAGGGACATATAAGCCTACATATAAACCCTGATTTTAAAGGGTTTATAATTTTATATTTTATAATTTCTTTGTGATGAATAAGGTAGAAAAGAAAGATAAGCCTCAGGTCTTCTATTCTTCAAGCTCATCCATTTATCAATGTTTTGATAATACTGTAGAACTCAATGAGCCCTCACCAATATGTTTCACTTTTATGATAAGCAAGGAAATACAATTAGACACAAGACATTTACTAAGATATTGCAGTAAAATCATTAGTTATAGAACATTCTTCCTCATAAACTTGGGGAGCACCATCTCCCACAAATATATGCAACTTTTGTGCAAAAAATAGGCACTCACTCAAAAGCTTAGACAATTTACAAACTCTAGTACTATAGGACTTTTCCTTCTCTGCATTTCAGTCCTCAGAAAGCAGCTCTTTGAGCTTGGCACATTTCTAAGAGGTATGTTATTCAAATAATCTTCCAGTGTTTCTCTCTAGCTTGACCCAGTATTGCCAGGGCTAGTTTTCACTTCTGTATATAGCTGTACCTTTCTGCAGCCAGGTTCACTTTTTTTGATTTGCTTTTGGCCTTAAATGACAGCCTTTTTGTCTGTGTCTTTCTGAAATATGTGCTTCTTGCTCATAACTGGAGACAGTATATTCTAGTGTAGTTCTCCTTCAATGCTCCATTACAATTTATAGAGGGAAAGATGAGAGAAATCTCCTCTTCCTTACCTGCTTCACAAGCAGATGTTAGCATGTACTATCTGGAGCTGCTGAAGCTTCCAAGACAATGTAGCCCATTTTTAAAACCAGATAATCCTGTTGCCCTTTATGATTAACTCAGAGAAAGGTGTTCATACTTCATAAAGGGATCACTGGGTGTTAATACTTGTGTTCATATGTTAACATGTCATCATCTCTTTTAACTACTCTTGGCTTTTTTTTGTAACTACATCAGCTACATTGTGTTGTGGGGGGAAGAATCCCAAGATTAGAGATGTGCAAAAAATACAGTCCACTGCTTCAGGAAATAGGGAATTCCCCTTCAAAATAGGTCTATTAGCAAAGATGATGTAGTATTACCAGTTTATGGAGATTTTTGTGTAGACAATTCCTAGTTCTCCAGGTTGGACTAGGTGACTTCTCAGGCCCCTTTTCCAAATTCTAATATTCATTGACTATTCCATTCATCCTTCTTATTATTGGTCATTACATGTGAATGCCTTGAAGATTTGTTTTTAATTGTTGTTTGACATATGATAAAATAAGATCTATTGTTATTTACTTCATTCCAAGAAATCAAGTTTCTTATTTGGATTTCAGCCTATTTTCTAGGAAGTTAGGACAATGGAGGCATAATATTAATTTAAAAATTGACAGGAATTCAAATTTCTCGAGATTTAGTCCTTAACATGAACAGAATAAGTTGCTTAGTACTTTGCTCCAAAATAAATAATTGAACACTACCGTCTATTCCAAGTAATGCCGCTCCATACTCTGAATTTTGCAAAAAAAAAGAAAATAAAAAGCATGGAAAAAGGGACCTGTTAAAAATTGATAGAATTTATCTGGAAAGCAAACAAATAGCCACAGTTTGTCAAAAACTAGCTTAATGATCACAGTATATAATAAATTGCTTATCTTCTTGGTGTGAGCTTCCTTTATGGAAAAGTGGGAGAATGGATGAGATGATCCCTAAGGTTACATGTAACCCCAGGATTGTATGAATGTGCAAAAGACAAATTATTATTAAGCTAAATCAAGAGATGGAAGGCAAGTATAAAAGATTAAAATAGATATGTTTGATTTCTTGATAGTAAAAAGTTTCTGCACAAACATTGATACATCCAGGATAAAAAAAGGAAGTGGTTGGAAAGGAAAATTAAAGTAGTTGCAACAGTGGATAAGACCATATATTTTATGTCTTTGAATAATTTATACTATCTTATTTATATGTGCTTTTCACTCTTTAAGACACAAGGTGGTTGGGGAATTTCTATACTGTTAAGGTCAGTAAGATATGTGAAATGTTTGTAGTTCCTGTTTTATCCCACAGTTCATGATTGTTCTTCATGATGCCATATATATGGCAAGAGATACTCCAGGCCAAAACTTGTTAATTATTATTTAGGAGAAAATATTGAGTTCAATATTGGATATATTGAATTTGGAAGATCTATTAATGCAGGTGACAGTAAGTAGTTAGCAAGCATTTGAAATGAGATTAGAATTAAAGAGAGAGATTGAGAGCTGAATATATAGATTTAAATATTATCTTCATAGAAATGATCATTAAAACCATGGTAGCTTATGAAATCACAGAGAGTATAGAGAGTCTTAAAGTATCTATATTCAAAACATGTAAGACATGGAAGTGATCCTGAAAAGAAGAGTGAGATAAATGGGATAGAATGATACAGGAATCATAATAGAGCAATGTTACAAGGACCTAGGACGGAGATAATTATCCAGGAAACGGGAGGGGGAGTATTTACTAGTATCAGAAGCTTCAGTTAGATCAAGAAGGATAAGGACTAAAGAAAGTCATTAGATTTAACAATAAAGATATCTTTAAAGACCTGGAGAGAATAGCTTCATTTGAGTGGTTACAATGGAAGCTAGATTGCAAAGACCTGAAGAATATGAGGGGAATTTAGAGAGAGAGAGAGAGAGGAAGTAATGAAGGTGTATAGAAGTTTGCCTGTGAAAGGGAAAGGAAATACATATTTCTAGCTTGGCAAATGAAGAGGTGGTTGTTGTGGGTTTTTTTTTTTTTTTTTTTTTTTTTTTTTTTTGCTGAGGCAATTGGGATTAAATGCCTTGCTCAGGTTCACTAGGATGTGTTAAGTTTCTGAGGCTGAATTTGAACTCAGACCCTCCTGACTTCAGAGCTGGTACTCTATCCACTGTGTCACCTAGCTGCCACTTGAAGAGGTTTTTTAATAATGGGAATGATCTGGACAGGTTTATACTCAGGAGGAAAAGAACTAGTAAATAAACAGAGGGGAATGGTCAAAGCTCAAGCTTCCAGAGGAGATGAGTCAGGGAATTTGAAATAAGGTAGGGTTGAATTAGAATCTGTTTGTTTTGGAGCTGATGATTAAATTTTCAGTGTGGTCATTTCTTGGAAATTGAGAGTAGTACAAATCAGAACTTAATTTTTTTTCTTGATCAGACAAGAGAATGATGGAGAAAATATTAATATTGAAGATTAAAAGTGTGTGCAACATATTTTTTTGGGGGGAGAACTAGTTGTTACATTTACATTGTTACATTTATAAATATATCTGATTAAGGACACAAATAAGGGAATAATAAATTTAGAATTGGTCTTGGAAGTTCTGCTGCCTCATTATATAGATGGGAAACAGAGAAGTGACTTGTCTAGATAATGCAGAGAAGTGACTTGTCTGGATAATACAGAGAAGTATTTGCAGCAGGATTTAAACTCAGGTGGTCTTTTTTTGCAAGGCAGTTGGGGTTAAGTGACTTGCTAGGTTACACAGCTAGGAAGTGTTAAATGTCTAAGATTGGATTTAAACTCTGGTCTTCCCTATTCTAGGGCAGTTGCTCTATCCACTATCATGAAGTTGTCCGTGAAGTTAGGTCTTCTTAACTGTTAAGTATATTGTCTGTTCACTGCTACACATTGCCTAGGTAAGTTGACCTTGAGCAGAAGTCACCCCTTCCTCTAAGCTTCGAGTGAAAGAGAGAGAATGAGAATCATATTGAGAGAGATTTGAGTCATAAAATTAGGGCAAAGGAATTTTGTAAATAGTGAAGTATGGATAGTTTGGCCATCTTGCTCAGGGTTCTATGATACAGTGAATTACTAAAACTCCTCTGAGGGTTCTTTTCTTTAAAAAGAATTCTTTTAAAAATACTTTTTATCTGAGGTAACAGTACACAACTTTTAGATTGGCTAATATGACAGGAAAAGATAATGATAAATATTGGAGGGGATGTAGGAAAACTGGCACATTGATACATTGTTGGTGCAACTGTGAAAGGATCCAACCATTCTGGAGATCAATTTGGAACTATGCTCAAAAAGTTATCAAACTGTGCTTACCCTTTGATCCAGCAGTGTTTCTACTGGGCTTATATCCAGAGTTTTTAAAGGAGGGAAAGTGACCCATATGTGCAAAAAATGTTTGTGGAAACTGAAAACTGAGTGGATGCCCATTAATTGGGGAACGGCTGAATAAGTTATGGTATATGAATGTTATGGAATATTATTGTTCTATAAGAAATGATCAACAGGATGATTTCAGAGAGGCTTGGAGAAATTTACATGAACTGATGTTAAGTGAAATGAGCAGAACCAAGAGATCATTGTACACAGCAATAACAAGATTATATGATGATCAATTATGATGGACATGGATCTTCTCAACAATGAGATGAATCAGGCTAGTTCCAATAATCTTGTGATGATGAGAGCCATCTATACAATCAGAAAGAATTTTAAAATCAATCAGCAAGGACATTCCTTCAAGTCACAGGAATTCCTTGACAAAGTCCTAAAACTGTCTTTCTATCCTCCTTGCCCAAAAGGTCTATAGTTGGGTCCACCTGATGCAAGTTAATTCATACAGCCCCATTGCTTCTTGACTCCTAACAGCCCTATTTCATATTGGGGAGTATGTGGAGATTAATTTAGGCCTTCCCATGATGGACAGAATCAGCTACATCCAGAAAAGGAACACTGGGAAATGAATATAAACTGTGAGCACTGTTTTGTTTTGTTTTGGTTTGTTTTTCTTCCCAGATTATTTTTAGCTTCCGAATATAATTCTTCCTTTGCAACAACAACAAAATTCGGTTCTGCACATATATAATGTATCTAGGATATACTATAAAATATTTAATATGTATGGGAATGCCTGCCATCTAGAGGAGGGGGTGGAGGGAAGGAGGGGAAATTTTTGGAACAGAAGGGAGTACAAGGGATAATGTTATAAAAAAATTATCTATGAATATGTACTGTCAAAGAAAATGTTATAATTATAAAAATTAATTAAAAAATTAAAAAAAAATTTAGGCCTTCCCAGTTCAACTATTGTCCTAAGCATTATATTTGAAGTACTCTGATGAGAGGCAAGAGGAGGGATCATGTTGATTATGAGAGAAAAAGGAGGCTTGGAATGGTTTTGATTCATTGTTGTCCTTAATTCTTGAAGAGGACCAAAATGATATCCCCATGTACAAGGGATAGTGTGTCTAACTATGGCTGAACAAACCATTATGAGTTTAGAAGCTAATAGGGCAAAAATAGTATATATGACCACATGGAGTAGAGATGTTTCTAAATCTGACTATGTTGCCTTTCTTTTGAGGTACTGCAATTCTGCTTCATTCAGCACTTTTGTTTTTCATGAAGGCACACCATGTTGAGATGTCCTTTTCCAGATTCTCCCCTATTACATAGTTGATTCCAACATTTTCAGAGAGATATTGAGTGTCCTTGTGTTGTTTCTTCTGATCACCATGTGAGCACTTTTCATATGTGAGTTTTCTGTAAAACAAGAATTTCTGAAGAGAAATAAGAACCTAAATAACATACTTGAAGGGGATGCAGTCAGTGGGGTTGTATGGCTTCCTGTGGGATTATTCTCTAGGATGTGATTATGAGTGAAAGAGATTGTCAAGAGTAAGGAAGGACTGTAGTTTGGAAAGAAATGAAAAGTATTAGACAAAGAAATAAGTGATTCATGGGTAGAGGACAGTATATGTACAACAGGTTAATATATGGGGGATTTGAAGATTCTGAAAGAAGGGGAATGAAACTAGAGTAGGGTTGATGCTTGGGAAGGAACAGAGGTTTGATAAAGACAGAAATTTTATTGATATGAGATGCATAGGGAAAGAGGGAATAAGGATTTTTGTTCAGGAGAATTTTAAAGTTATTGATTATGGAGATGTGTGACTTGTGGGTGTTAATGAGGATCAAGGTTTGACTTTAATTTATGACTATCCCTCCATTTAAGGAGGCTGGTGAATAGAAAACCAGAATATTTGGGCTGATGTCCCCAAGTATGATAGTTTGGAGTAGATTTGAAGGCTGTTAATCAGGCTCTGAGTTTCTTGAAGGAAAGAAGCAAAATGACCTGGAATCCAGTACCTTATAACCACCAGGGTAATAGAGTTTGTGAACCACAAAGAAGACAAGTTGCTGAGTGACTGTGAAAGTCAAGAAATATCAGGGGAAAGAACAAGAAACATATTTACTCCTCTTAGTCTACAAAGTTGGCTTTTAGAGAAAGTGATCCTTGCCCCAGTGATTTTTAAGAGGTGTCAGACTTAAGAATTTCAGGAAAACAGAAGGAACATAAGAAAAGTAACGTTAAAGGTAACTGGTTCACAGTAGAACCTAGGTTGCATTGGGCCCAATGAAATGAAAGGATAGGTTGAGATAGGAACATGGGAATTAGGCAGACATATAGATGTGTATAAGAGAGAGAAATGGTAATATTGAAAGGGAAATTTCACACTGGACACTCTATGACTCTGAATCACATAGTTTCTGAGTGGAAGAAAATTTTCTCTAGTTGCTTAGCACGATGCCTGGTACATGGTAAAGGCTTAATAAAGATAAAGTCTTTTTATTGATTGCTCTTTAAGGTAGGAGGCTTTTGTGGGCTTTTCAGGTAGTTCAGTCCTAGATCTCAAATTAGAATTGAACCATTTTCTGAATAAGAGGTAGATGGGGTTCATTTACAGCAGAAAGATGGCAAGATATCTATTTGATTTAGGCTCTAGTTCTAGTCTAATGATAAGAGTCAAAGACTAGTGACTAGATAAGAGAAGTCCAAGTCAGAAATCTTTCTATTAATAGATTTACCCTTTGGAGAGTCCATTATGAAGTCACCTCCAGTCACTATGGATGGCAGTTCTGTCACGGGCTCAATTCCAAAGCTGAATTATCTCACCCTAGGTGAAGATGATGGGGTTGCTGGTCCTGATTGAGGGTCATTAGGGTGCTCTGCCATGGAGATTCTGACTAAAAAACTATCATCCTTCCTTAGGGAGAAACTTTCCAGTTCTTATATCTTAAGAGTACAGAAACTGGCAGGTGTCCCTGAGGAATTAAAACTTAGAAGGTAGAAATAATGTTAATCAATGATCACAAGACATATCTGGCAGAAAAGCATTGGAGGAAAAGACAAAGAGCAGCAGAGATACAACATGATGCCCAGATTCAACCCCAAATGAAGTTCGTTCAAAAAGAGCAACAGAAAACAGTGGTACAACCCTGAATTTTTGGAGGGTGAGGTGCTGTTTCACATATGTCCTTGGGCATCTTGTATTCCCTAAATATGAATTTTTGTGTATTCCTTTGTGTACACACCTATATGTGACTCTTAATTATCTGATTCTTAATTATCTTTTTCTCAATGTGTGTGTTTATAGATAAATGTTTCTGACATTTATGGGCAAAATTTTCCATTGCTACTTTGATTTTCTTACTATGTTCTTTCATTAAATGTCTTTGCTTTTTAGCTAATTAGTTCTTCAGATAGATTGTTAAAAGAAACTACATTGCTGAGGGTTTGTGAGGCTTTGGTTTGCATGGTTTCGGACCTGCAGGGGACCTAGGCCCTGGATTACTGTTTTTGGAGGTCCCATGTGAAAGAAGCAAGTGGTGATCCAGATGTTACTTAGTGCTTTAAAATTATGAAATAACCCATATTTTGGTGTTTTTAATTAAAGAACATTTAAAAGCATAGTAATTAACTTAGATATATTGTTTAAATAGCACAGTAAATCAGATTTAATTTGATAATTAAATAATTACCCCCATAGGATGAAAAAAATTCTATTTGGGAAAATAGGATATATTTTTATTAAAGTCAGAACATAAACTCCTTTAAGACAGGGTTTTTTTTGTCTTTTTTCTCCAGCACCAAGCATAAAATAGATATTTAACAAATGTATTTTTATCAAATTTGTGGCTGAATTATGAAGGGATGGGACCTTTTTCAAGTAGTGATTGAGATTGGATTAGGTGACTATTAAAGTATCTTCTACTTTTGAAATTATCTATTACTTTCGATAAGTATTAAAATGAAGGTAAATGCCTTAGGTATTATTTTTTATATGTGCTTTCCCCAAGCATATTAACTTCGGGTTACACAATAAAATGATAGCACTGTCAAAATGAGAAAAAATAGTTCTTAAGATAATAAAAATATTTTAATAAAACGGAATGATTAAAACTAATGATCTTATATTTCCATTTCTTAAATCTAGAAACGATTTTTAGGAAAAAGTTGATCAAGAATGGCGTTAGCGGATAAGAGACTTGAAAATTTGCAGATATATAAAGTTCTTCAATGTGTTCGTGAAAGAAATAAGAAGCAGATAGAGAAACTGACCAAAATGGGATACCCTGAACTTATTAATTTCACTGAGCCTACTAATGGTGTTAGTGCTCTTCATTTGGCTTCTGTCTCAAATGATGTTGATATGGTCAGCTTTCTTCTTCAGCTAGGAGCTCATCCTGATGTGCAAGACCGAAGGGGATGTACTCCAACTATGAGAGCTGCAGAGCTGGGCCATGACTTAACTATGGAAAAATTGGCTGCAGCACAAGCAGATATGACCATTGTTGATAATGAAGGAAAAGGTAAAAATCCCATCATAATATCAAACATAAAATTATATTTGCAGCTAGATCCCAAGAGGTAGAAGCAGCATTTTCTCATTTTCTAAGCTGTGTCCTTGATTTTAACATTTTCATCATTAAGCAATTTACTCAATGCTTTTTCCAGTGGCCAAAATCTTACCATACTTATTTATTCTGTAAAAAATTTAGCTTGAATTGTTTTTTAGGGTAAAAGAAGTCAGCACTAGAAAAATTAATATGTACTAATTGATTTTAAATTTAAACAGGAAATTGTCAGCATTACATGGGATGATATTCTGTCCTATATTTGTAATGACAAAGAACATACTCATTATTTTATTTTATTTTTTTGAAACTGAATCCCCCTATTTCACCCAGGCTTGGAAATACATTAGCCTTTCACAGGCTAGATACCAATACTGATTGACAGAAGAGCTTTAATCTGCTCTATTTTCCTACATGTTCTATTTTCTACATTGGTCAGTCTTGTGGCCTCTGCTCTGGGCAGTAGTAGGTGATAGTAGTAGTGATGTGGCTCTTTTAGTATCAGACTTGGCCCTGTAATAACTCAGAACTCTTAAACTTGAGTAATCCAGTAAACCAGCCTAATCTCTCCAGCAGCAGGAACCATTATATTTAACAATCCTGTTGTCCAGATTTTTATACTTTTCCATGTTTTAGTTAGTTTTAATAGAATTGTTCTAAGCCAGTACTGTCCCTGAGGATGTTTCTTTTCTTCATACTAGCTCTATAGTCTAGGCCATTCTCAAGTCTTTAAACTTAGGCTTCAAAAAAAGATTGAATTAGTTGTGGTACTCCATTCCAGTTCATTTGAGTTGTTTTTTTAATAGATTTGTAAATAATTTGTAATAATAATCATTGTAATAATGCTTTGTTATAGTCTCTTCTGTCTGAAAAGGGCTTGCTTAATTGTCAATTGGGCCTCTTGTTCTGTGTTAACAATCCAAATACTGGCATCTTATTATTCCCCTTGTCAGTTCTCTAAGTAGTTCTGGGTAGGGGATTTTCAGCACTCAATCTACCAAGAAATAGACCAGATAAGCCCCAGCAATTTATACTGGTTTTAAGCATGAGTGAGTTGGCAGAATTATTCGTGGTCTAAAAGAGCTAACAAAACTACAAAACCATTAAGGTCAGTTGCTCCTTTGTGTGTGAAGTAATCTTAAACACAGAGAAAATTTTTATAGTAATTTATAATTAGAGACAGAATCCTTTTATATAATGATAGTAAATGAGTAAAATAAAGTTGTGGTATTAAGCCTTTGCTGAAAGATATTTAATAAAATTCATATTTGGGAGATCTGATTTGGTCTGTGGAACACCTGTCTGGCCTTATCAGCTTAAGCATATCTATCTGTCTATCCATCCATCCATCCATCTATCTATCTGTCGATTTGATCTATTCACCTACCTATCTCCCCACATGCATATATGCATACATACATATATTAAATACATAATACACATATATATGCTACATTTACTGACATTTGAAATTTCTTTGCATTTCAGAACCTGATGCATTGCAGACTAATACTGTTTTTTTCAGTGATATGATTCTGGTTTTCTACAGGGATTCTGTTTTACTGCTTATTGCCCACCAAAAGACACTATCGTTGTGTTCTGATTGCCCTGGAAAATGGGGCAGATGTCAACAATTGTACATTTGAAGGAACGCCAGTATTTCTTAAAGCTTGTGAAGAAGCACATCAAATTAAAGATGTGTGTATGAGACTTTTGGAAAAAGGAGCCAATCCAAATGCAATCAATTCGGTATGACAATATTATGATAAATATTATTTTCTTTACATACTATATTAGTATAATGTTAATGTTTAAATATAGAAATATTAAGAGGTCAGAAGCTAATTTTAATTGCTTAGAGTAAAGATACCAAACTCAGATTAGTAGCAGCTATTTCTACTAATCTGTATGTGAATATTCAAATTCTATTTTTGATAATGTATCCTGAACAAGTCACTTAATATTATAACTTCCTAGATACTTCTATAAAATTATAATTTGAAGAAGAGGAGTTGTCCTGATTGGTGGAGGAAGTTTTCTTTAAAAAGTCCTCCTTCACTAATAACATTATAAGTTGACACACAAAACCTTTATTTAGAAAAAAATTAAAATTTTACATAAAAGTAAAATATCATTACAGAAAAATAGAAAATGATAAAAGAGAAAAGACTACTTACATAAATTATATTTCAACAGAAGTAAATTTTTTTGCTATTTTTATATACTAAAAAAACATTTACTCAGGTTTTAATTTAGCTATTATTTTATTTCCTTATATTATAATAATTATTTTATGGTACTAGAGTATTTTCAAAATTTACTTTTTTTAAAGTAGGTATAGGCTCTTTAATTTTCATTTAATTAACTTCATTATTTTTTCTATCCCAATTTATTGATCAGCTGTTTACAACTTTACAACACATACTTTCCTTAACATTAGTTTCTTATAGCCATTCCTTTTTTGACACCATTCATTTAAGGTCTCTTTTTTTTAGGCTTAATCACTGTCATATAAATTGTACTTATTAAAATTTTAGGACCCAAGGATCTAATAGTTTTTGAATCTTTGAATCTTATATTCAAAAGGATATTATGTTTTGGGCTTTATATAGCATGAAGTTAAAATCAATCTAGTGGCAAAGACTTGCTTTGTATAATCAAGGTAAATATTACCTGCTTTTTTCAATATTAGTCAACAGGTCGAACTGCATTAATGGAAGCTGCAAGAGAAGGAGAGATAGATGTGGTTCGAGGTATACTTGAAAGAGGAGGAGACGTTAATGCTTATGACAATGAGAGGCAACATGCTTCACATTTTGCTGCCAAAGGAGGCTTTTTTGATGTAATAATCTTGATAAGTACTTCTAAAATTCCTACCATAGATTTTATATTTCCCTTTTCCCAGGATTTACATAATATCTTTAGTAAACAGAGATTTTAAAAATTTGAGTTATGTATATCTTAAATGCCATTGTGACTTCCCAAAAAGATTATACACTTGCAACAATTTCAGGCAAAATTTTTAAAGCATTACCTCTTTTATACAGTTGCTCACTTATATGTTGTATAGTGACTGTTTAATTTATTATAATTGGTTGAAAATTTATCTCAGTCTGCTCAACTGTAACAAAGTTTGAAGTTCTGCTAATTTGAAAGGACCTACATATTTCAATAATTCCAACTCTGGTTATAATTATCATACTTTTACAAAATGTCTTCTGTGAGTTCCATTACTTTTCTAAATTTAAAATTTTAATCATGTAATTGAACCAGCAAATAGTAATCCATAGGTAAAATTAAATAGAATAAATAAAAATAACAAAATTGAAAGAATATAAGGGCTATTTTTTTCTGAAAAAACAATTTCAGCCCATTAAAATTCCTCTCCCTAGTTTTAATAGTTAACATCCTAATTTCTTAAAGGCTCATTACTTCATTAAAACAATTATTAAACTCCATCTGTGTCCTTTGTTATGTATTCTATATTCCTTTAAAACCTTTTATTTTCGTTTAGATCCTGAAGCTTATTTCTGCTTATAATGGAGATTTGGGGATTATTGCAATGAATGGAAATACACCACTCCATTATGCTGCCATGGGTGGTTTTGCAGACTGCTGTAAATTTATAACTCAACGAGGTAAAATTTTTAACTTTTTATTGTAGCTATGTAAATTGTCGATTTATAATCTTTACTATATAAGTATTCAATTATCAAGTCTTAATCACGGAATCATAAAGTTTTTTGAGTTGAAAGAAACTTTAAAAGTTATAATCAATAGTCTATAAACATTTATTAAGCTTCAACTACGTGCTAGGTACTGTGCTACACTCTGGTGATCCAAAAAAGGAAAAAGACAATCCCTGCCTTCATGGAGCAATGGGATAAGACAGAAACCACAAAAAAACATGTGAGAAGTGGGAAAGAAGAGAAGATACCCAAAGTTGGAGTCATGGAGAAATCAATAAAAGTAGTGTAAAGCCAGAAGAGGTGGGTCATAATATCACAGAACATAAAGTCTATGAGGGTTATAGAGTCCTAACTCATCTTTTTGCAGATTGGGAAACTGAGGTTTCTAAGGAGCAAGTTACTTACTTTACAAAGAGCAGTGAGTTGATTCAGTGGATAGGGTGCCAGACATGGAATCTGGAAGACTCATCTTCCTGAGTTCAACACTTGCCTCAGACACTAGCTGCGTGACTTGGGACAAGCCACTTAACCCTGTTTGCCTAAGTTTTCTCATCTGTAAAATAAACTGGAGAAGGAAATGATAAAATCCTCACTCCAGTCTTTGCCAAGAAAACCCCAAAAGGGGTCACAAAGAGTCAGACATGACTTTAAAGATGACTGAATGACTGAACAACAAAACAGCGAGCTATTAAATTATAGATCCAAATTGAAAACAAGGCAAGTTTTTTTCTATTTAATTTTATTTTAGTAGTATATTATTTTTCTAATCACATGTAAAGATGATTTTCAACTTTTTTTATAATAGCCTTTTACTTTTTCAAAATACACTTAAAGATAGTTTTCAACATTCACCCTTGCAAAATTTTGTGTTCCAAAATTTTCTTCTTCCCTCTCCATCTTTCCTTTTCCCTAGACAGCAAGTAATCCAATATAGGTTAAATATGTGCAATTTTTCTAAACATCTCCACGTTTATCATGCTGCACAAAAAAAAAATAATCAGATCAAAAGTGGGGAGAATAAAAAAGAATAAAACAAACAAGCAAACAATAGCAGCAAGAAAGGTGAAAGTACTGTGTTGGGATCCACATTCAGTCCTTATAGTCCTCTCTCTCAATGCAGATGGCTCTATCACAAGTCATTATAATTGACTTGCATCACCTTGCTGTTGAAAAGAGCCCCTTCCATCACACCAATTTTTTGGGTAAGATTTTGAGTTCAAATATTTTTTTCTTCCTACTCCTCTTCCCTTCCTCTTCCCCACAGTAACAATCAATCTGATATGTATACATTCATTTTTAACATTTCCATATGAGTCATGTTGGGAAATAAAAGAAGAGTTTTTTGTAGATAAATCTGTGTTAAAATTTCATTTTTTTTTAAAGTAGGAAGAAACAAAACTAGCCATTCTGGACCTGATTATCACCAAAAAGAGAGTACTAGTTGTGTAAATAGAGATGAAACCTCATTTGGAAGTGGTAATAGATAAGGGGAGAGGGAAGCCAGGCACAGTCTGACATATACCCTAGATTAAAGAAAAGCTCCATTCTTTAAGCCTCTTGAAATTGGCTGATCAATTAAAATTTAAATAAGCCCAGGAAGGATCAAAATTCTCAATAATGAAAATTAAAGACAAAATATAAAATAATTCCAGTGAAGATTAAAAAAGGAAGTTGTCAAAAGAGAAACTTATATTCCAAGGAAATAATTGTTCAATCTAAGCTTTGAAACATGTATACAAAAAATGGAAATAAAAGTGGATAGAAGATGATGAATATAAAATCATGGCATTTTCTATATGGATTGTTTCAACATTAAAGTTTAGAATGACCTGAGTTGATAAAGAAATATTATAAAGAAAACAAATACTTTTTAAAATCCACATATTTATGGAAAGAAGGCATACTAGGGTGGCTTAAGATATATGAATATGACAATAGAATATACTGAACTTTCTTGCTTCAAAGATAGAACAAAAATAAATATGGAACTGAAATACAGGATAAGAAGCTTGATAGTAAGAAAGCATCCAGCTACCTGAATGAGTTAAAATTTATCGCATATAGGTAAATAATAACCCAAGATATTGAAGAAACCAGTAAATGTGTTTGCTGAACTATCTTTAGTAATCCTTGAAAAAAAGAGTATGTGGTGAATACAAAGCATGAGATAGGACAGTTGTGAGTTAAAGGGTTCTAATGAGTGGAACCTTCAGAATAAGAGTAATGAATTTGAGTTTAATTCCTTGCAAAATTATTCTACTCGTTATTGATAAGAAGGTTAAAGAATATCTCAGAAAAAATTCAATATCACAAAAAGACAGTCTTTCTAAAGAATAAGAAGTTTTTCCTGGTCAGCCACATTTCCTTTTTTGATATATTTACTGAACAAGTACATCAGGAGAATGCTGTAGTATCATATAATTTCATCAAAACATATAATGAAGTCTTACATGTTTGTTGATAAGAGGAATAGATGTGATCTAGTTTTACACACACACACACACACACACACACACACACACACACACACACACACACACATATACACATACATACAGAGAGAGAGAGAGAGTATTATTAGATGATTTTGGAACTGATTGAATAGCTATAGCCAAAAAGTAGTCATTAATGTTCCGAGTCAGCTTGTAAGATTTATAATTGGGATTTTCATTGTTTTTTTTTTTTTTTTTTTTTTTTTTTTTTTTTTTAATCAGTGTCTGAGATAAAGGCTACAAGATATGCTTATTATGTTTTTAAGTAACTCAGTCCTGGGAAGTATGCCAAAATGTTATATAATACCACTGGGATAAAAATCAAACAAATATATAACAACAACAACAAAAAAAAACAAATTAACATTAACAACAATAGAGGTCAAAATTCAATATAATAAAATATTAATAGGTGCCAGTATAAAATCTCATATGAGTTATCAGCAGTCATCTTGAGCACATATAGCTACATAGTGACTAATTTGAAAATTATCTTGGGGTTTTAATGAAGTATAAATTCAATATGAGTAAACATCATAAAGCAATCATGCATTTTAGGTTGTCTAAGAAGAGACATAGTATCCAAGGCATAGTATCCAAGAGGGTAGTTTCCAGTAATCTGGCCTTGTTGGACCTCATTGGCAAATTGTATCTAAATTGGCTCCACATTTTAGAAGGAATATTATTAGGCTGAAGAGAGTCCAGAGGAGGAGGATCAAAATTGTGAAGAATTTTGAGATCATGCCATAGGTGGATCATTTAAATGAACTGGATCATGCTCTGCCTAGAGAAAAGGAGATGTACCTTGAAGGTTATATCTGACTTATCACAGAGAAGTAGATTTAAACCTTTTCTGGTTGACGCTGTGTAGTAGGACTAGTAGTAATTGGTGTTAATTTTAAAGAATCAAATTTAGGCTTCTTCAACTAAGATAATAACAATTATAGCAATCCAAAAGATAGTTTGGATTTATTTAAAAATATTCATGCAAAGGCTGGATTACAATTGCCAATGTTTAATAAAAGGGATTCTTTAGTTTAGTCTGTCATTTTTTTCTACTCTTGAGACTTTGTTAGATTAATATCGTTTTAAAAGATAAGAGCTTCATCTCACTAGTTCAGCAGAAGTTATAAAGGGTTAAAATGCCATTGAATAACTGAATAAGTTTCTGAGTACATAAATTTCAATAGTAATTTTGGAAGTTTGTTTTTAATACTCAACACACAATATATGATTTAATAATATATGTGTTTTGGGGGAACCACTGAAGAAATAAATTCAGAACAATAGTCCATATTTCACTATTTCACTATTCTTTGAAAACTTTGATAAAATTTCTGATGAGCTTTTTGGGTTTTACGTTTAAAGTCAATTTTAAAGAACAACTGAAAATCAAGTATAACTTGGCTTGCATATAAAATACTTTGTATATTAAAATTTAATTGTGATTTATTTGAAGAAATATAATTTGAAGAATGTTTGAAGAATTTATTTGAAGAATATAAGATTTTTTTAAAATATGGACACTAGTTCCCAATGCAGATTAGATTATAATCCCTGAATAGATGTTAGTAAACATCCACAAAACTTCACTTGGCTTAGGTTTTAGACAGCAGGTATAGTTGATCCTGTTCCATATTCATATTTTTCCCATCTTGATAAAACCTGTCATCATCTGGTACTTTGATGGTACAGTCTTTAAGTAGTCAAAAATATATCTATGACTGATGATGAAATATACCAGAGTAGGCTTTTAGTGGACGTAATACATAAATAATGAATACATGGTATATCAGTATAAAATGTTTAAATTTACTCTAGCATATTTTCTATTGTTTTTCATTTTTAATTGAGTGCATCTGCAAAATTCTGAATTTAACCAATCAGCAGGTATTTATTAAGGACCTACTATGTGCTAGGCAGCCTCTGTCGGTCAATAAGCATTTATTGGAAAACCACTATATACTCTAGGCACTAAGTAAACAAATACCAAAAAAAAGAAATAATCTCTTCAAGGAAGGGGCAAGTTTATATATGCACATTAAATATACATGTGTGTATTTATATTTATATGTACTATGTCTGTATATATATATGGCACATATGTATATGTGTGTGTACAAACATATATAAGAATAATATAAAGAATAAATATAAGTTGTTAAATAAAAGAAAAGGAAGAAGTAAGCATTTGGGATAATCAGGAAAGACTTCATGTAAGAAATCAAGCATCTTTTTTGTTAGTGTTTGACAAAGAATTGAAAATTTAAGTAAAAAAGACAACATTGGCCTTAAAATGAAGAATCGATTTTTTTGTTTTAATTCCATGTTCTATACTATTGTTAAATTTATAAATAGAAAGTACTACACAGTTCTTAGAAAATATGCTTAAAAAAGAGAAAGGAGGAAAAAAGAGAAGGGGAAAAATAACCCCTTACTGAATTTAACTTTTTCCAAATTAATTTCCCTAATCTTTTCATTTTCTATACTGTTATTGTCAGATATTTCTACTTTTTCTGGCATTTGCTTTCTTAATGAAATTTTTCTTAACTAAAGCTAATTTTTTCCCCCTGAATCAAGCTTAGCATTTAACATTTTAGCTTATTTTGTGATTTGATACAACTATTTCTAAAGATGAACCAAAATGTTTTACAAGTGTATGAAAAAATATGAAGTCAGCCAAGACTTCATTCTTTTGTTCACAGGCCTTGCCCCTTTGATACAAAAGGCAAAAAAGAAAAATGTTTCACAGAATCCCTGATAATATTTCTAAAAACCAGCATTCTCAGGGATTTTAATAAGTTAGTCAATAAAAACTAATTATATATTCTGTTTTAGGGACTTATGTTGAGGATACAAAGGCAAGCAAAAGACTGTCCTTGCTGCTTCAAGCAGCTACAATCTAATAAGGCCACAACAATATGCAAATAACTATCATAAATAAACTGTATATAGGGTAAATAGAGGACAACCCAGAAAGAAGGCTTTAGAATTAAGAAGGATTAGGAAAAGCTTGCAGTAGGAGAACTTTTAGCCAGAAGACGGAGATGAGTAGAGAGTTCCAAACATGAGGGGTGGGGGTGGGGGGACAACAAATGAGATGTCTGCAGTCTGGAAATGGAGTGCCTAGAGAAAGGGTATTAATCATTCTAGAATTTTCAAGGTACAATTCCAATATAAATCCTTAAATATGTTGTTTGTTGTTTTAGTAATTCCATGAATTGCAGGAACTATCCCATTTATCACTTATATTTCTGTTTCTGAATATTGGAAGCCATTATTTTATCACTAAAACATAGTACCTGACACATAATAAACGCTCAGTAAAATGCTGCTTGACTAATTGATCAGTATGAACCAATTTCCAACATAGTTTTCATTTTCTCATTTCTTAAAGAGTCTCACTCTATTCTCTGGTTAAATTTTACTTAAAATGAGTAATACTAGCATGTTAAAAAAATAATAGAATTTTTAGAAAGCTCTATATTTCAGATCATTAGATGCACAAATAAAATATAATGTTCTTCATAATTCTTGGTACTTTTAGGTATTGCTATTTCTGAAAGACTTATCTTGCTTTATAATATCTCAAAATATTTTAGTAGCTCACTTCACTGTTTTATTCGAGTATTTTAGGGTAAATATTTTTATTTTCTACTCTTTTTGAAGAGAGTAGTTCCAATATAATAATCAGAATTGCAAATTATTTTCCTCACAATATACCTAGTAAGTATTTGGGGTAGAATTTGAACTCGTGTCTTGACTCTCTTGGTGTTGTTTGTCCTTCTTTCTGCAAGAGGACCATGATGTCAGGAAGGTGATGTCATGACATGCAAGTGAATTGGATTTAGGTGAAGGAAGGCTGGTCAAGGTCACCTGCCTCATTTTCCCCTCCAGAGCCATTTGGGTAAGTGGCAGGATACAGATCAAGGTGACTAGAGATGGCCCTAGGTACAGTGGGAGATCTTGGCCTTTTTAACCTAAGGTTTTCAACAGGTCTCAGTTTAGTTCTGTGTAAACAATGTCATATTATCTATTGATGAGAGTATCTTTTGCTCATTTTAGAAATTTTTTTCATTGATCTTAAGATCTTTGAAGAATAACCAATTTCATGACTATCTTAAAAACTTTAGACCATAAAATCTGCATCCTTTTTAAAATATAATTGTGATTGGTATGAGTAAGCCTTCCATCAATGAAGACCACACCTTAAAAGAAGTAATTGAAAAATGTTCTAACTGTGTTTGTTATAGCCAAATAATTCACTATCTAGTATCTAATCTTTATGTGATTATCTTCTCTAGCCTCAATGCATAGCTTGATGAATACTTAGATTATACACAGAGAGATACTTCCTATTACTGAGACACTAACTGAAGTATTTACAGCTTGATAAGAGAAGCCAGAGCCAATATTTCCCAGGATAGCTTTTAAGAATTAAGGGACATCCAAAGACTGGAAATCAAAAGGCATACCCATTTATTGGGGAATGGTTGAACAAATTGTGTTATGTGATTATGATGGAATACTATTGTGCTATAAGATATCATAAGCCGGATGTTCTCAGAAAAACCTGGAAAGATTGATTCAAAATAAAATTATGGTGTACAAAGTAATAGCAATATTAAGATATCTGTGAATGACTTAGCTATTCATAGCAATGCAGTGATCCAAGACAACTCTGAAGAACTTATGATGAAAAATGCTATCCATGCCCCCCAAAAGAATTGAATATTCTTTTCTTTATTTTTTTGAGTTTTTTTATTCAAATAAAACTCATTTTTCTTGAGTTTTTTTAGTCTGTGTTTTTTTTAACAGCACAAGTAATATAAAAATGTTTTGTATGACTTTCAGATGTGTAATCTATATTGATTGAATTGCTCCTTGGAGAAGGAAGGAGAGAATCTGGGACTCAAAGTTTTAAAAACAAAGATTAAAAAGAGTTTTACATGTTACTGAGAAAAATAAAATAATAAGTTCAAAAAAGAAATATTATTTTTTAAAAATTCAGGGCCACTTCTGTATTATAAGTCATTGAAGGAAGATTTCAGTAGATAGATAAACATCCTACTGGCAGTAATATGTGAACATGCATTATGAGAGTGCTAAGAATTAGACCGCTTTCAGATCCATAAGCTTTAAATATAAGAGGCTGGTGGTGCTAGCAAATAGCTGCCAGTAATCCATTATATTAGAGGAAATATTGAACATGCTTGTAAAATGAACACTCATTCTTTTCCCTAAAACGGTGGATTTCTTTCAGCTCACCATCAGGATTATAGTTTTTCCTTCTCACAATTCACTACAACAAGAAAGACTGCATACTTTAAAATTGAAAATAAGCTCACCTAGTCTTGGCCTCCTGCTTCTCTAAATTTTTCTGCCTATTTCTGTCCCAGGAGGAATCTGGTCTCAAATATTACTGCTTTTTTTCTTCTCATTTATGGCTGTATCAATTGAATCTGTTTGTACTGATGATTCCAAATTAATTTTATAATTTGGTACTTCAACTTCTTCTCTTGGAGTATGGTTTCTTTCTATTCTGAGCCCTTTCTTTTAACATTCAAATAAAACTTAGTGACAGTATCTGAATGGTCACTTGGGTTATAGTTCATTGTCATACACAAATTGAGAAGCACTTAATATTGTTCAAAAATAATTTTAGAGAAGTACAACTAACCTACTTTTAGTGGGTTCTCTATTATAGAATTGTTAAAGTAAAGGAAAAAATGCAGAAGAGAGGGGAATGGAAGTGAGCATCCCAAAAAAACCTAGAGAGAAATCCTCAAGGCAGTTTCACTAATACCCAACTTTTACATCTCAAATATTAACAGTTCTTTTCCAAAATTCTGTATTTGGCACTTCAAGTTGCTCCTTGCCAGTGGGGGAGTTTCAATTTTGAAAGCTGACAATAGTAATGTTAGGTATATAGTGTGTGTGGGGCTACAGTAGTCTATAGCTATAGACTTTGCTCTTTTTCTGTTCTTTGTTATTTGTTCAATCTTTCTTTTCCAGGAAACCCCTCTAATATTCTTTTTTTCCTTTGGCTAAATGGTAAAAACCAATCTCTTTAGTTTTCTTTCTAAGAAGAACTTGTATAAGGGAAAAAAAGAAATACCATGAAGAGCATCCCATCATTGTATGTTCATTATCTGTGATCAGTATTTGCAAGAAGCTTATGTATTAGCATGGCAAGGAGGTAAAGAAATTCTATGAAGAACTCACTGATACTCTTTAAATTCATCCACCATAAACTTTAATATACAGCAGTTGCACTTCAAAGGGAAGATATAGGTAAGGACTGTGAAAAATTATTGTAGAAAATGCACACTATTTAAAAAAAAAGGGTTAAAGGCTTGTAAACTGCACAGAAGTCATACTTATGTATCATAAATGCTTTCTTCAAGATGAGTTGAGAAATGCTGGAAATTGTACTGAATAGCATAATAAATGAAATTTTGACTATTTTAACAGATTAGAAATGGATAGTTACTGATAAGGAAGTCATTTTCAAATTAACTTTCTGTTTCAATAAGCCACTGGCTTGTTAAGAGAAAAAAATCAATACTAAATTAGAAGGAAAAATTAAAATGAGAATGGATTTGTCAAGGCAACTTTTACCTGATCTATCAAAACAATACTACCAATGGTTAAAATGAAGAATGTGTTAGAATAGAATTATCACTATTTATTGGAGTTTAGCTAATAAAAGTTATTACAGTGAGAAGGCCAAAGGATTCTAGAAAACATATCAGCAAAGAGGAATGGATTGAATTAGATGGCCTCTGAGATTCTAGGAGTCAAAAACCTGATCTCCTTGCAAAGAAGAGAGATACGACAACCAAATGTTTGTTTGGAGATAGATATAACTTGAAAAATTTTATGGAGTAGGACTGTAGAAGACTTTTATCAACTTCATTGATAAAACAGTGTTATATTGTTATGGGCCAGAACTTGAAACAAGGTGCTAAGAATATTACATTTTAGAGAGAATATATGATAGAAAAAATTTACAAAGAGGTTGGCAAAAGATCGATCTCAGCAGTTAAACAAAAAAAATGTTCCATTAAGCCATTAACTTGTTAAAGTAAAAAGCACTACCACATTAGAAGAAAAAAATTAAAATGGGAAGATAATGGATTAATCGAGGCAACTTTTACCTGACCTGTCTAAATACTATCAATGAATGGTAAAAATGAAAAATGGATTAGAATAAAATCATCACTGTTTCTGTAACTTTTTAAAAATACATTTGGACTTCTAGCATATAATAGTACCCAATATGCCACATAAGAAAGTAGAAATAAATTGCAGTTAAAAAAAAACACAACAGAAGTAGCTAGACGGAGACAAAGTATAGATATGAAATAGGGAAAGATAAATTCACTTGAAAAAAGTCATAGATGGTTAAACTACCATTCCATGTGCCCACTTTATTTTTCATAAGGCTTTTTGTAGAAAATGGTAATCATTTTTATTGAGGGTAAGTGAAAAAACACAAAAGGGAAAAAGTGGCCTTGTGCAAGTCATTTTCTATAATAGAACACTATAACCACATACATTATGGCAAAGTTCAGGAAATAGGCAGTGATAAAATATGGGAAATATTTTTTTCACTCCTAAAAACCCCATATTTAATTGATTAAGGTTTCTGTCTCCCATATATTTTTCAGAATCATGGGTCTTTTATTAAAAGATACAATAGAATAACTTTGTGTGCCCTCTTATTAACAATGCTAAATAAGGCATAAAAAAGTGCTAAGATGTTTTTTGACCATCTGGCTGGTATGAATAGAAATTTCATAGAAATAATGTATTTCAAATATTTCTGTTTATGGATGAGTCTCAGTAATACTGTACAGCCTCCAAAATAAGTTTTATAAACTAACCTATCAAAATTGGGTGGGAGGGAATAATACTCCTTGTTAAATCTAACTATCCATATATAGGAAAATCAGATAAAGGATGACTAATGTCCAGATTCTGCTCCTGTTTATGTAGCTTCTAGAGTTGTTAGAGTACTTATCTTGAAAACAATCTGGCCATTTAGTTTAATCTCATTTTGCAGTTGAGGAAATTGAGTCCTAGTGGGATGAAGTGATTTGCCAAAGCCATATTAGTAGAAAGTCATTAAGTCTTTCAAGGTTGTCTTTATAATATTGGCTTAGCTCACTTTGTTCATCATCAGGTCAAACAAGTCTTCCCAGGTTTCTCTGAAACTATCCCTTTCATCATTTCTTACAACACAATAGTATTCCATCATATTTGTATATCATCACTTGTTCAGCCTATTCATTCATTCTTCAATTGGTGGATCTTCCTCAGTTCCCAGTTCTTTGCTACCAGGAAAAAAGTGCTCTGAATACTTGTAATTACAGCTCCTCCCCGCCCCCTTTTCTTTTGATCTCTTTAGAATATAGACCAAGTAGTAGTTTCACTGGATCAAGAGAAAACACATAATTTAGTCAGTGTCTGGGCATAGTTTCAATTTGCTTTCTAGAATGGCTGGACCTGGTTTACAACTCCACAAGCAGTGAATGAATATACTTATTTTCTCACAATCATGCTAACATTTGTCATTTTCTTTTTTGTCAACTTGCTAATCTGTTGGGTATGGGATGGCACTTAAGAGTTGTTTTAATGTGAATTTCACTATTAATGATTTATAGTATTTTATGTGAGATTTGATAGCTTAAATTTCTTTTTTTGAAAAATGCGTATGTCCTTGACTATCCTTTAAAAATGGCTCTTTTTTAAAAAAAATTTGAGTCAATTCCTTAAGAAATGAGACGTGTTTCAGAGAAAATTACAACTAAGATTTTCCCCATTTTCTTACTTCTCTTTAAAAAATAGAATTAACTTTTTGTTCAGCAAAACAACTGTTTGGTCATATATACATATATTGTATTTAATTTATACTCTAACATATTTACATATTTATATTTAACATGTATTGGTTGACCTGCCATCTGGGGGCGGGGGAAGGAGGGGAAAAATTGGAACAAATGGTTTGGCAATTGTCAATGTTGTAAAATTATCCATGCAAATATCTGGTAAATAAAAACTATTAAAAATTTAAAAAAAATAATAGAACTAAATGGGGTAGCTAGGTGGTGCAGTGGATAGAGCACTAGCCCTGAATTCAAGAGGACCTGAGTTCAAATGTGGTCTGACACTTAACACTTCCTAGCTGTGTGACACTGGGAAAGTCACTTGATCCCAATTGCTTCAGAAAAAACAAAAAAGTAGAATTGTTTACTTTCCCATTTTTCATTTTTTAAATGTTATATTTTAATGAATAGAACTTTTTTTTTCTCTCCTTCCCACCCATACCCCATTAAAAAAAGAAAAAAATTTGCATAGGCAAACAAAACAAATTACTTCATTGGCCTTTTCAGAAAGCATATTTATCATTCTATAATCTGACTCCATTACCTCTGTTATCAAGATGTGAACTACAAATTTAATCATCAGTTCTTTAAAATCACCAGTTCTCTGAAAACATGAATAGTTGTTGCATTGATAAGAATTCTTATAGCTTTCAAGGCTATTTGACTTTACAATGCTATTCTTATTGAATGAATTGTTCTCCTGAATTTGCTCATTTCATACTTTATCAGTTTTCAAAACTGTTAAAAATTATTGTTACAATACAATTTTTTCTAGTACTGCTTACTTCATTTTGCATCAGTTCATATGAGGCTTTCCATGTTTTTGAAATATTCTGTTTCTCACAGCATTTCTTATATAGTATAGTAGTATTCCAACATATTTCATATAGCATGGTTTATTCATTCATTCAGGAATTGTGGGCCATCCTTTTGATTTCTAATTTGTTTTTCTCTCCTCATATTTATTTCTCTTATATTTCTTTTGACTCTTGTGTTTGCATATCAGTGTTTCTAAGCAACTCTTATCTTTTTATCAGGGATTCTTGGAAAGCCTGCTCTATCACCAAAGGTCCATATGCAGCATCAGTACTATTTTCAGTAGCCTCCCAAGTATGAATAGGGAAGAGCCAAAGACAATGGTAGTCTGCAAGATTCTACATATCTAAAAGTACCTACAAGAAAGCCTTGGGGAGTCAGAAAGTCCAAGGATATGTAGAAGTTCACAGCTTTTTCACAGGCTTGGGGAGAAACAGCAACCAGTCTGGTACCAAAGCCATAGTACCAAAGGGTTCCAAGGTTTTTCTAGTCCTCTATGTTCCAATGCTATAGATTTTCACGAAGTTACAGCATTCTAATAAACCTCACAGATCCAAGAAAAAGCAAATCCAAGGAGCAGAAGGTTGGTACAAGAGACCAGGTAATCCAGGCAACACCAAGCATAGCCAGACATGTCATAAAAAAATCACCATGAGGGTCCCAATTCAGGAAGAAAAGATGGAGATATGAATAGAGACACAAATATCAAGAAACTATTTTAGACCTATAAATAGACGCTTAAGAAAGGAACAGGAATTTATTAAGTACCCACTATGTTCTTGGCACTATGCCAAGTACTTTAAAATATTCTCTCATTTGATGCTCAACGACTTAGGGAAGTAGGTGATATTATTACTCCCATTTTATATCTGAAGTAACTGTGAGAAACAGAAGTTTAAATGACTTTCTCAGGCATAAAGTCTACTAAGTTTCTAAGACTAGATTTGAATTGAGCTCTTCTAGGTTCCAGGTCTTGCTACTTAATGTTCTACCCACTGTATTACCTAATAACTTTGTTAAAAATAACAGTAATCACTTAACATGGGAAAAATTGATTTTTCTACAAGCACTATATGCATATATGGAAAAAAACAAAGCAAAAGACAAACAAGAAAAAGAATTGAAAAGAAAACAAATAGAATAGGAAGAAATAAATCTTCAACATATAATAACTCCTTTTAACCTAGAATGGACCAGACAGAAATCATGGGTCCATGAAATAGCAAAAAAAGAAAAAAAGCAAGATTTTTTTAATAGAAGAAAGTGTAAGATAACAGATAAATTACCTGAAAAAACAATTCAGGGAGAGATAATTAAGAATCAATGGTCTATTAAGAAACCATGATTTAAAAAAAAAAAAAAGACTATATGCTATTTTTCAGAAAAGTTAAAAGTGAAAACTGCCTGGATTCGTTAGAACCAGATTACAAAGATAATATGGAAAGTACCTACTGATTATCTCAATAAAATCTTAAAGAAAAAGTCTCAAGATATCATAAGGAAAACTTAAGAGCTCCTATATCAAAGAAAAATACTATGAGAATCCAGAAAGAAATCGGTCAAATATATAAAAATAATGTTTTAAAGATTTATAAGACCTGGAAGTTCCTACTAAAATAGATTTTCAAATATAATATTCTGAAAGACAAAAGATAAACTTATATATAAGCAGTAAAAAGTTACCCTGAAGAGTTTTGTGTTCCATTCTCTAATAAGGACAACAAGGAGTAGAGGATGTTCAAACATTCCTTCTGAAATGATCAGTTATGTTAGAATTCTGAAACAAAAGAGAAATCTAGCAAGAAATGACAAAAGATTTGAGTAGAATCTTGGGTAGTACAAACTAAAGCAGAGTAAAGTGAATCAGGAGAACAATTTATACAAAAGCAACAATATTTTAAAAATGTAACATAAAGGATACAATTTTGAAAGATTTAAGAACTACAGTTATAATGATTAACCATGTCTCCTGATAACTATAATAGCGTATGTTTTCTAACCTAACACAGAGGTAATAGAAATCAGATTACAGAAAGAAACAGCTTTTTGGACAGGGCCATTGTGTGAATTCATTTAATTGTGTTCTTTGTTGTATCAGGTATTTTATGTGTATATGGAATGGGCTTTCTTTTATGTTTAAGTGCAAAAAGAAAGATTATATTTGCATTTTCTCTTGATGAGTGAACCCTTATCTTTTTTTGATCCCACCTGACTATTTTACCTCATATTGAATATGGAAATATAGTATGTAAATCTGTAATTATGTAACTAAACTCTTATCTAGGATTAAAGGCATGTGCCCATTAAGTTTGCAGATTATGCAAAGATTAGCTAATATATATGTATGTATATATATATATATATATATATATATATATATATATATATATATATATATATATATATATATATATATATATATATATATATATATATATATATATATATATAATCTGAAAGTAAGAATATAAAAAGATCTCGAGGAAAAAGAACCTTGAACTTAGTAGGGGCAAATAAAGAGATTTGTATGCTGAGATTAACGAAAAACTTCCTGTATAAGATAGGACTTTGAAAAAAATCTAGAGGTCTTAGTGAATGGAACTACATTGAAATCAGGAGATAATGTTGTTCAATCATTTTAGTTGTGTCTGACTTTTTGTGACTCCATTTGGGGTTTTCTTGGCAAAGATACTTGACTGGTTTGCCATTTCCAATGTCATTTTACAGATGAGGATACCCAAAACAAATAATGTTAAGTGACTTGCTCAGGATCACACAGTGAGTAAATGTCTGAGGCCAGATTTTAATTCAGGTTTTCCTGATTCCAGGCCTGGTATTTTATTCACTGCACTTCCTGTTGCCCAGTGAGGTAACAGTTTTATTGTCTGCTGTATGGGTCAGATCACAATTGATGTATTTTGTTCACTCCTGAATGTTATATTTTAGAAAGGACATTGATGAAATATAGAGTATCCATAAGAGGGAAACTCAAATATTGAAGGCCTTTGAGTCCATGTCAAAAGATTTTTTTGAAATTTAAAAGAATCTTGATCTTGCAGAAGAAAAGACTCAGAGAATAGATGGTAGATGAATTCAGGAATTTGAAGGGTTATCATGTGTAATCCTGATTAAACTTGTTCTTTTTGGCCTTAGAAGCAGAACAGTATAGGAACACTATGGGGATCTGGGAAGAGGCATATTTAATCCTAATGTCAGGAGAAAATTCTTAATAATTGGTGCTGTCCAGAAGTGGGATGGTTGCTTTGGGAAAAATTAGTGTTCCCCTATATTCGAGAAGACCACTTTTTGGGGATGTTATAGAGGTAATTCTTTGGGGACAAGAGTATAAGTTGCATTATGTTACCAATGAGCTCCCAACATTAACTGGGACAAGTGTGTATTTTTTATTTCCATTTTGCCCTTTGGTTCTAAGAGATCTGGACAGTTTTTAATTTTCTTATAGTGTCAAGGCTTTTTTTTTTAAATGACTTTTAGATATGATGCAATAATTCTTGAATTTTTCTCGATCTAGATCGTTTTCTAGATTGTTTTGTTTTCTATGAGATATTTTACATGTTTTTCATTTCCTCCCCAATCTTTTGATCTTGTTTTGGAGAATCGGCTTTTCTTTGATCCATTCTAATTTTCAAAGAGTTTGTTAAGATTTTTAGCTCCTCTGACAAGCTATTAATTCACTTTCCATTTCTCTTTTCCATAGCCCTCAATTCTTTTCTGTTATTTCTTCTAGTCTTCTCATTTCATTTAAATATAAAATCATTTTAAGTGATTTTTTTTAAAAACAAGTTCATCTTTTTCTAGTGGATTTTTCTAGCACCTTTCTCTTTGAAACATTGTAAAGTTTTGAGATTCATTCTCTTCTTATGGATATGTCTTGAGCATCCCTTTCAACATTGCTTCTGATGTTAGGATCCTTTTAAAATTGCTTATTCTTCTAAGATATTTCCTGATGTTAGACTTGAGTTCTGTTCACTTTGGGAAGGAAATTCGTTGTCAAATTTGTGTTCCCTAGAATCTTCCAGAATGATTGCTGTTTGAGCCACCATGTCTACAAATATACTGTATTAAGTTAGAATTGCAACATTTGCTCTGATTTCCTTTACCTTTCTTTACCTAGTCTACAAAATTGAAAAGCTTTCAGGAAGCATTTGGACATATATCTCTGAGGATATCCTAGCTGAGTTCAAAGAAATATCCATCACCAGATTAGCCAACAGGTGATAATGGATATTTTTACAATTCCGAAGGGCATAGAAAAATTGAGATTTGAGTCTGAGGAGGGATTACCCATGTTGTGGAAACTGTTTCAGTTTTATAAGAGTTGAAAGATATATCATTCTATTTCTGAGCAATCTTTTCCTATGTAAATGTCCTCACAACTATAGAAATAACCATGATTATGTTAGAATTGTAAACATATGCAATAATTATTTGAATAATATACAGATTTGTTTTGTAGTCCTTTTAGAACAACAAAAAAGCCATGCCAGTCTTTTGCCCAATTAGTAAAGAAATATATGGGTTTTTTTAGGATGTGAACTAACATGGAAGAATTTAGATCACAAGACACCAAGAAATGTTGCTAAAGATGGTGGCTTCAAGGCAGCATCCAAAGAAATACGCAGAGCTGAACGAATTGCCAAAAAGCTAGCCAGGCCTGGAGTGAAAAATCCAAATCCCCCCTGGGCTGTTAGATTACATGATTGGTCTGATGAACATGAAAAAGAATTGCGAGAGATCTTTGCTCCTCTGGACCGTGGCAATGGAACTATAACTAAAGAGGACTTTGTGATTATGCTTGAGGATATGCAAACCATAGCAACCAGTGAAGAATTAGCAATTATTGCTCAGCAACATGAAAAGACCCGAGGAGCAGGTGTTAACATTAATGAATTCTTTAAAGGGACTAGATATTTGCAAAAGTCCTTTGTGCTGGGATCCTACGGACTCAAGAAAAAGAAGAAGGGAAGGGGCAAGAAAGCGAAGAAAGGCAAGTTTGTTCTTCCTCTTCCAGTTCCTTATATTCCTGACAACGTATTTCAACACCGAAAGGAGGGCGGGCCACCTTATTATATGATTGAAACTTACCAAAACGTTACAGACTGCAATAGATTTAATCGAGATCTTCCACCTAGACATCCCATTCAGGATGATTCTAACTGGTATATTGATGACCCTGGAAAAGTATACTGCGATATTAATTACATCACTAAAGCTGGAGATCTGGCATCCCTGAAAAAAGCATTTGAAGCAGGAATACCAGTAGATATGAAGGACAAATTTTATAGAACTCCATTAATGGCCGCATGTGAATGTGGAAACATAGATGCTGTGAAATTTCTTCTTGAAAGGGGGTATGTTACTTTGTTTGGTGAAGCTTTTTCTGGTCATCATTCTTCAAGAACAAAAGAAATTGTAATAAAGATTAGGATATCAATATTCCACTCTAGAATTTTACTGGTTTCCCTAAAAGCATTTTGTCTTTCTGTACTAACTCCCTGCTGGACTCCTTAGGGTAGTTGACTAAAATCATGATTACAGGTGATCTCTTCAAATCCTTTTGCTTTCTGCAAATCTAGAGAGGGACTCTCCTACAAAGCCACAGGAGAACTTAGTTCTGGATTCCTTTTGTGATCTATAGGTCATCATCTGTGGCTTACTCTCTTTACTCTCCTGTGGGAGAGTAGACTCCTACCACCTTGGTGAAAGAAGATAATGCTTGTTGTAAAGAACAATTCCCCACTCCACTCTCATCCCCAACTCAAAGTTCCATGTAGCAGTAAGGAATCCAAATGGCTAGACCATCAGATTTCTAAACTTCCCCTAACCTAATTGGTTAACGATCGGGACCACTAAATGGTTTGGGGATGTTCTTTTTAAATGGTTTGGGGTTGTTCTTTTTGGAGATGTCTTTTTTTTTTTTTAATTGAGACACTCCAGTCAATTCAAGCAAGAGGTGAATTTTTTTTCTTCCTAAAGCACACTAGTTAATTTTTTTCCAGTAAATAATAGCTTCTTTGAAAATCAAGTATAATCTATTTGCACTTGCCTTTATGAGATAATGCAGATTTGAAACTAAAATATTATGCTTGGGACTAGACATAAGAATTATTTTTACAAGTAGCAGTATGTTAAGAAAAAATAATATCCAAAATTGGATTGTCTCTATAGTGCTTTTCTCATGAACTCTGATTTACATCTATATATGTATATTTATGTAAATATTTATGTAAATATTGTGTATATATATGTACATATATATAAATGTATATATATTATATAAATGTATGTGCATATGTGTATGTAAATGTGTATATATATATATAAGCATTCATATGGGTACTATATACATGCATATCTATTAGTTTATTATATGCCTGTATATAGGCATATGCCTTTAGGTTTATATACATACAGGCATGCATACATACTTAAAGCAATTAGAGCCAGTGAGGTGAGGTAAAAATAAACACTTCAAAGTCAAAATAACTAGTTCTAGTCATGACTTGAAGACTTACTGGCTTTAAAACAAAGAACAAATCTTTTAATCTCTCTGACCCTCACTTTCTTTGAAATTGGCATAATGGGGTGATAATACTTATTTTGCTTGCTACTTGGGGTTACTATAAGGAAAGTACATCATAAATTATAAAGTATTATATAAACATGAGCTGTTGCTATTTGTCATGTAGCAACTTTGATAAAGACAAAGGCAAAGAAAAAAACAAAATTATTTTAGAAATCTTAAGTCCCATTGAAATTTATGGCAAGCTATTTTACGTAGTCATAACTTACCTAGTTTGAAGAAGTTTCATAAAAAATGATGAAATAATGTTGTTGTTCAGTCATTTGAATCATGTCTGACTCTCTGTGACCCCATTTGGGATATTCTTGGCAAAGATACTAGAGTAGCTTGCCATTTCTTTCTCCATTATAGGTAAGGGACTTAGGAAAATAGGTTAAAAGACTTGTCCAGGGTCACAGAGCTAGTAAGTGTCTAAGGCTGCATTTGAATTCATTTTTTCTCCAGGCCTAATGCTCTATATACTGTACCACCTTGAAGATGCAATACTATCTTAAAAGTTCAACTTAGATTTAACTTTAAAGAAAAGTAACTTGAAAATAATCTAGAATCATTAATTAATGCAACTTTTTTTTTTAAACAGGGCCAATGTTAATGAAACAGATAATTTCCTGTGGACTCCACTCCATCATGCATGCCATGCAGGTCAACAGGACATTGTTGAACTTCTTGTTAAGAATGGCGCCATAATAGATGCACCTTCAATCAACAATTCAACACCTTTGATGAGAGCCATTGAAAGTTGTAGACTGGACACTGTACGATACTTAATAGAATTAGGTGCTGACTTTCAGGCAAAAGATAGAAAAGGTATGTTGGAGAAGTAAATTTGGAATCAGAGTTGGGCATAGTAGCATTCAAGACAGTTAGCATTTTATTGTCATGTGACTGTACTTCTGAAACTTCTTGTCTATGGCTACAAACATAAACACATCTTATAATCTATAAGCAGTGCAGTGACTCCAGTTTCCTCCTACAGGGGAATAAAAGATTGATTTGAGTAATGGTTGTTGTTGCTCTGAGAATCCAAGGAAAAGCCATTTGGGGTATTCCACACAAATGAATATAAATCAAAAATGTAGGGCCAGTTCTGTTAAGAGTTTCTTGGAAATCACAGCCACATGATAAATTTAAAATCCTTATGTTTAGGTCCTTTATAGATGTGAGAGGAATAATAACTTCCTAATCATAGAGAGAATAAAAGAAACTTAATCTCATTTAAGAGATGAATTATTTCCTAGTTAGTGACAATCTTTGTAACCTCTCTTAAGCTCTATAAAACTATCATAGATGAGCCTGTGCAATGTTGAGTCAGCAGTGGGTTAACAGAATAGTCGCTATACACATTCAGTCACCTCCATCCCAAGCCTTTATAATAGTGGAGCAGAAATGTAGCACCATTCTTGGGAGGGAAATCAACATATGCTGGAACAGGCCCTGGATTTGGAGTCAGAAGCATCTGAAGCAAGTTTAGATTCCAGCCCTGACTAGACCTTGGGCAAATGTTTTACTTTCTCTGCCTCTCACCTGGTTTCTTCATTTGTGACATGAAGGGGATTGGACTAAAGTACTCTAAAATGATAGCCAGCTTCAACAGCCCATGATTCTTTGGAGGCAGCAACTATAGTTAAAAGATATAGAATATATGAATTATTGATATTTACAGTCTCCATTTTGAAGATACTTCATCAAAGAAAGATCAGAGACAGGTTAAAAAAGGGGAAAGGAAGGAATAGAGCTAGTCATTTTAATAATGCCAATAAAAGAGCATTTTAAATGTATCTTAATTTTAGTAAACTCAAGTAGTCATGCAGCTTAGTGGAAAAAGAACCTGAATAAAGAGGGGTGATCATTAAGGTTCTGTTCCAATTTTAAATATCCTTTGAACTACATAGGACTAATGTTTCAAAGATTTATTGGCATAACCAATATTATACCCACCATGTACATCTTTTGACTGCTGTCTTTTTTTTTTAACAGGACAGGATGCTATGGATATTGCTAAAGCCTTTGCTGACACCAGAATAATTAATTATATTCAAGAAAAGTTAGACCGTTTGCCAAAAGCAGTAGAAGCAAAAGGAAAGGGTATAAAGCCAACTCCTAAACCAAAGCTACCTCCAAAACCTGCAGCTCCAATTGAAATTCCAAAAGAAGAGGTAAGAGAAAAAAATGTCCAAGTGACATGATCCTGGAAGAATTTATAGTGCTAAAATATTTTTACGGGCAGCTAGGTGGCACAGTAGATAGAGCACCGGCCCTGAAGTCAGGAGGACCTGAATTCAAAACTGCCCTCTGATACTTAACACTTCCTAGCTGTGTGACCCTGGGCAAGTCACTTAAATATATTTATATCTATATCTATATCTATATCTATATCTATATCTATATCTATATCTATATATCTATGTATATACATATATATGTGTATATATATGTATATATGTGTGTATATGTATATATGTATATACATGTATATATGTGTATATATGTATACATGTATATACATATATATGTATACATGTATATACGTATATATAAAATATTATAAAAATTATATATGTAATGAAAAGTTATAATTGTATTAGAAATACAACAAATAAAAATATGTCTATCTTAAGAACGAAGCTTTCCTGGAAATCCTTGGGGCAAATAAAAACTGTATCCATAGCTAGATCTTTATACATAAAATGGTGGACATAATAATACTGGCATCTACCTTTCTCTTAAGATTATTTAAGAAAAAAAAAGTTTTTCAGTTTAACTGTTCAAACTTTAGCATATTTTTAAAAATCCACCTTGAATTCTAAATTCTTCAAACTAAATATCAATATGGTTCAAGGAAAAAGAAGGCATTCTTATTAAGAATCACTAAAATGATTGTATTGCTTCATTCAAGCCTATAATGGTTTAATACTTCTCTAAAATATATTGAAAATATTTCACTGAACCTGAACTCTTGGGTCAAGAGGTATATGTATCTAATACACAGAAACTCTCAATATTACATCATCATACTAAGAGTTTGGTCATTAATTAATGTCATTTTCAACCTGGAGTGATAGTGATGCTTCTTTTGGGGTGAATCATAAATCTATTGATCTGTTCATATGCTTCAACCTGGCATCAGGAGCCAAAAAATCTGAGTCAGGATTAAACAATAGGATGACTCTATTAAGATTAAATTTTATAGAAAATAAATGTAAATTCCCAGGGTTGGTTTAAGAAAACGACTTCACAAATATGAAATGGGTACATGTTCTGGATCTCACTTCATGTAAAGGAGACCTGGGATTTTAGTGAACTTAGTCAATAATATGTCAATGAGTCAATAATATGAGTCAATAATATGGTATGATAAGAAAATAACACCTAAGCAATCCTCATTAAGAGAAGCTTAGGTAGGATAGAATCATGCCATTCCTTGCTTTAGTCAAATGATATCTGGAACGCTATCATGAATCATGTCTAAAAAGTCATACTAAATTAATTAAATTAAATTAATTTAAATTTAAAACTAAATTTAATTAACTAAAATTTAATTTAATTCACAAAATCACTAAATTTTGTGAATATGACTAGCAAAGCTGAAGTGTAGAATGGTTATTAGGTAGATGAGATTACAAAAACCATCTTTTATGAGAAAGTAAAAAGAGGAGATTTTTGGAGGACTGTCAAGTGTAAAAGGAGTGGCTTTAGAGGAGCTGCAAAAAAGTCTCAGAGAGACATATTTCAGCCTAATTTAAAACATTCTTATAATTGGAAATTGGAACTTAGCATAAAATTGAGTATTAAGTGGGGAGGGGATGGTTTGTTTTTACTTGAGCCTGCCTTTGTATCCTTTTTAAGTTAAACATAATCACATAGGTATTATATGTATATAATTATGTTGAGTTTGCAAACTAAATTGTCATGTTATGAAAGTTTGTATGTTTTCCATTTTTTTTTCCTTTTTTTTTTTTTTTTTTTGGTCTTATATGAGAGAGAAGTTAAAAAAAAAAAAAAAAAGGATGTGTTTTAAGGGAGGTCTTCAAGCAAAGTCTGTATGGCCCTTGTTATAGTGTTCCCAGAAGGAAGGGAATTCTTTTTGGGGATGGCTTAGATCTGATGGCTAATGATGCTTCTATCTGAGATGTTGTGCTTCGGTGATAATTTGATGGCATGCTTGCCTTAGTAATCTAAACAACAGAATGTTTTATATTCCCTCCTTCTCCTGAAATGTTTCCAATCTACTGGGAATGGGTCAAGTTTACTATCCATCTAGTTCTCAGTTACCAAAAAGATTCATGCTAAAACCTGGAAAACCAGTGAAGAATTGAATATAGGTATTTCTGAATGTTACTGTGATTGCAAAGAAGTACAGTATCTATTTTCAACAATGAGGACTGCTAGTGTGGTAGAAAATAAGGACTTCTTTGGAAGTCCTTGCAGCCCTAGCATGAAGAGGAATGAGGGGGAATCTTGGTATGAGACAAAAACAGTTAAACTGATTGTGACAGTGATAATAATTCACTGTGATAAGTGACAGATTCATGTCATATGCTAATGTAATTTTCAGTTGATAGCAAGCCTTCCAACCAATGAGAAAGCACCTAGTCATAAAAGATTAGAGTAAGCCTTTATGAAATATGGTTGTTGCTACACTAACATAGCAACCAAGATAGCCAATTTTTTCCCAAATTGCCCAAATCTCTGAATTGGAACTATTTCAGCTTGGATTGGAATTTTTACTTATAGAATGAAATGGTAATAAGTTTATTTCTTGCTTTAGAATATAGCCACAAAAAAAAAGAAACTATAAAACATACAAAATACTTTTCTATAAGTAATAACTTCTTTGGATTAAATTTCAGGAGTCACTTCCACCAGTTTATAATATCCCACATATAAAGGAAGTAAAAGCGCCTGTTAAGGATAATGTTGTTCATCTCAATAACCTGATTACCAGTGGAGTTACAAAGAAAGTTAACATCACATTCGTACCACGGAGAGTAAGTACTTTAACAGAAGACACATATTTTATAATTTCACACTATAACTTTTCAGATGCTCTTGAAATAACATGTGAATTGATTAAATGTTATATTAAATGTTATATGTCAACATAACCCTCTGATTTAATTTCTAATCTGCTAAGATGCTTAAAGATATCACTAGCCATTTGTTTTTTAGTAGTTTTTAAAGTGTTAAGATCTACTTATCTTTTCTCTCAGATCATGTTTCTTTTTAAATTTTGATATTTAGTATACTTGCTTATATGAAGAATATAATTCAGAGGAAAGAGAAGATCCTGAATTTCTTTAGCTAACCAGTATTTAAATTGTAACCTTCAGGCTATGTAAACAGCACCTCAAAATCCTCATAGCTAACTGAATTTTCCACTTTTCTTCCAAATATTTTGATGTTGAATAAAAGATGAGCTATAATCCAATGCTAACTTCCACTAATTTGCTAAGTGCCATCAGTTAATTTCCTGATGTAAAAGCTTCCATATCTACAAATATTTTAGTTACATATATTAATAATGTTAAACAAATCAAAATTTTAAGTTACAAAGAAACTAATTTATTGTTAAAATGGAAAAGAGAGTAGAATTAGAGATAAGAACTGATATTTTACTCTTTGAAGTCTTTCTTTTTATTTCATGATGAATTCTCTTAATATTAATAATAATTTTATGCCATATATTTCTCTGTATGTTTTTAAGGTTTCTATTATAGACATTTGAAATTTTTTGTTATATACAATTAATTACTATAGTCTCTTCATACATCTTTTCTTGTTTCCCTAGTATACTTTTCATAGCTACAAGGTTTGGGACTTCTCTTAAAGTTCTTTATCCCATCTCACTCTAAGTAGGTAACCTCACTTTTGCTTTACTGAAAAGTCCAGAAATAGTATAGCAGTTAGAAGAGAAAGGAATTTAGAAAGGGAACTTTAAGTCGTAGAGATGTTCAGTGACTAAAGTGCCAGTATTTAAATGCAGGCCTGTTGATTCTAAATATAGCATTTTCTAATGGATAAAGCAGTTTCTGTATTGTGACCAATCATTCCATAAGCGTCCTCATCTGCTCTTATCTTCATTTTAACACATCTTGGTCTTCTTTCTACCTCTCTCTGAGAAAGAAATATCTTTTTTTCTTTCTTAAGCTAACCTATTGCTGTCTAATAATTTGGTTAAGGAATAATCAATCAACAGGTATGTATTAAAACATTTTATAAATTCTCTAAATTTGTGCATCTCATGTTTGAGTAACTCAATTAGACTTTGTTCATAGAGCATAGAGCCTTCTTTGATGTGGACATGACATGCTGGATGGTCCTTTGCCAGTATCTCCCATATCATGCCAAAATTCTTCAGAGAGACTTTGAATTTAGTATTCTAACAGGCAAAGATGAGAAAGAAACTGAATTACAAGCCTGGAAGAATCTATGGAAAGGCATAGAAGTGGGAGGTTTTATCATCTTATAAATTAATCTTTTCTTCTCTAGTATTTTCAATCACATTTTTTTCCAATAACATCTTATATTGTCTTTATATGTATATAGTTTTCCTCATTTGGGGGAAAAAACAAAACAAAACATTTTGGTTATCTCACCCTACAGAATTCTCATTTGATAGTACATATGATATTAGCATATGTACAATAGTTTTCTTTTTATTTATTTTTAATATAGAATTCTAAGGGGCCTTATAGCTTTTATATTTTATGAGTATAATTCCTGAACCAAATAGTCTATTTCTGTTGCTTCAATTTCATCACATATTCCTTTCCTATAACAGGTTTTTCAATTTGGTTCCTACACCAAACATTCCTCTAAAAAAGCCCTATAAACATTAACTAATGACCTCTTTTAAATTAATTCAAAGGTTTTTTCTAAATGCTCATTTTCTTAATCCCATTTTGACATTTGGCATTTTAAAAATCCTTTTCTTCTTCAAATTCTTCTTTCTTCATTTTTTCTACTCTGAAATTCCCATCTCCACTTTTACTGATTCCTTTCTCTACTTTCATTGTCTTTTAGGCCTTTTTAAGGCCAGATTTCCCTTTCTGTAATTCTTGATTCTGTATTTCTTTCCTTTGGAGCGCCTTCCTATCTCAAAACTTCAATTATCACCTATACTCAAAATCTTCAAATTTGCCTCTTAAGACTGCCATTCTCCCTGAATTCTTAATTCCCTGTTTCCCTACAGCTTATCCTGACGTTAACCTCAGTTGAGGGTCTAAATTGAATTTGTTTTCTACTCTAAATTAGTTTTCTTTCTACATTTTTATTAGCAGTTCTTTGAATCCTTTCTTTCTAAAGATATCTTTGAATTCCTTTCTCCATTTATAATAGACAATAAGCAACTCTGAGTCCTAAGATTCGGTCTTCCTCTTTAAATCTCTCTTATTTCCACTGCGGTCCCGGGTATAATATTTTACTGCTTTATATCTGAAATGTTCCAACTAGCTCATTTCCACTTAAAGTGGTGGAGAAATTATTTAGGATAAGGGAGCGCTTCCCAATGTCCATCAAATTATAGCATTGAGGCAAAAATTTCCTTCACCTGAATATATTGTTTGTATTGCCTACAACTGTGGATAATCTCTAAAATTTAGTCCTGGTACCACAAGGGAGCAGAGTTTAATGAGTTCTTTGTCTCCTCCCTTTTTTCTTTCATTTTCCATTTCTTCCATTCTTTCCATTCTAAACTTTAGATATCTGAACCAGGGACCACTTTGCTAAGAGGAGCTAGTAAGAGGGTATTTAGAAGGGGAGACAACATAGCACAGCAGTGGGAAAAAACATTGTCTGACCTTTGACTTCTCCTCCTCCTCAGACCAGCTTTTATTCCTCTATAATGCAGATAATAATACTTACTTGGTTACTTCACAATGTTGATGTGAGGATTGGATAACACAGTTGAAAAGCATTATATCAATTATCAGATATGCTATCATTATTATTATTATTATTATCCTGTTCTTGCCTTTTTTGGAAAGATGAGATAGAAACAGTCCAGGAACAAATTGTTATCCTGATATTTTGCTGATAATACCCCAATATCTTCCTCCCATGTTTGTGGACTATTGTACAGGTGGTTAAAATGTCTGCTTTTCAGAAGTGAAAATGAGAATATTAGAATGTGCCCTTATCTGCAGACTCACTGAATTCATCATTATAGTAATTCCAAGACAACTCATATTCCCATAATTTTTATTTCTTCTGTTTTAGGTCTCTATTTTAAAATTATTATTACTGTTATTAGTTTAAGTTTAGATACTTAAATTATTGATGTGCCTATAATGTCTTGTCCAAAGTAAGAACATAATACATGTTTCTTGGATGGTGCTAGAAGTGACCATTATCACAAAAGATAAAACTCAAAAATAAATAGGAGTGCTTTAATCATCCTAATTTCATTGTAACCAAAAATTATTCTAACCTCAGGGTTATTTCCTATTGGACATGTTGTAATGATTCCTTACTTTTCTTTACAGCTCTGGAGCCCTGAAGCTTCAACTGCAGAATTAGTCAAGAAAAGAGAAATGCGACGTGAGCGTTTCGGTTATGAGGTGGACTTTGAAGAGTTCATGATGCCATTTCAAAAGAATATCACTGAAAAAGCTCAAGCTCTCGAAGCCTCTATGGCTTCCTAAAATATTTCAAGTCTGTCTTTGGTAAATGCCTTACATAGCACTGATGTAAATTTAGAGGAGTTAGATGTTTCTGCAAAGATAAATCATGTCATTTTAATTTTATACTTCAGATTACAAATGAGAGCCAACATCCTTAAACACAGCCATAAATATTCTGTACCATAGAAGAACCATGTTATTTTTTCAATGAATTATTTTTAATGCTAGTTAGTTTTCATATAATTTTAATCAACAATTTTGTTTGTAAAATATACTTATCCATATAGTTTATCATTATGATAATGATGGTATTTAATCAATAAATATTTGTTATGCACCTGTTATGTGCTAGGCACTATGATAAGTGCAGGAGATATAAAAATAGTTTGTAAAATGTCTATCCTCAAGGAGTTTATAATCTAACAGATTTGATGTACAAGCAAATATATACATGGCAAGTTATACAAAGGATAAATAGGAAATAATTAACAAAAAAGAAGGTACTAGAATTAAGAGAATTTAGAGAAGGCTTCCTTTGGAAAGTGTGACATTTTGGAGGGACTTAAAAGAAGTTAAACACAAAGCATCATTGTTCAAAAGTTTTCATATTTTATGTATAAATTTAGGTATAAAAAAGCAAACAGCTTCTACAAATTAGCCCTCATGTGTTTTTCCTTTTTTAGTTCTGCCACTTGCCAACCTCAGACTAATAATATTTAATACTTATAGAGCCCTCAAGAATTTTCAAAGCTCTTTTTATATGTTATATCATTTGATTTTCATCACAATCATATTATCTCCATTTTCCAAATGAAGAAAATGAGAATAACAAAATTTAAATGACAGCTTAGTGAATGTCTGTCTTGGTATTTGAACTATGGTTCTCCTGACTTCCATCTAGCTGTCCTAGAGAAATCTTTTTTTTTCTTTTTTTTTTTTTTTTTGGCTTTCTATCATATTAAGTGCTCATTTTCTGCCATCCTCTGCTCCAGAAAAAAAGGGACTAGTTCAAATTCTAGAACTATCAGGTCAAGGAAAAAATACTGAAAGCACCTAGAAAAAAAGCAATTCTAATCTAAAGGAGCCACAGTCAGGATTTCACAGGAATTAGCAGCTTCTTACATTAAAGGATTGGAGGACTTTGATTTTGATATTCCAGAAAGCAAAAGAACTTGGATTACAGGCAAGAACCAACTGCCTAGCAAAATTGAGCAGAATCTTTCAAAAGAAAAGATGGGAATTTAATGATATGGGGGACTTTCAAACTTTTCTGATGAAAAGACCAGAGTTAAACAGAAAGTCTGGTCTTCAAATACAAGACTCAAGGGAAAAAGGTAAACAGAAAAGAAAAAACCTCATAATATTTAATAAGATCAAACTGTTTGAATTCCCTACATGTTTGAATTCAAGGGAAGATGATATTTGTAACTCTTGACTGTATTTCTATTAGGACAATTGAAAGAGTATACTTAGATAAAAGATATAGGTATAAATTGACTTTGTGATGATAAAAATAATTAAGTGAAGAAAAGGTTGTACTGGGGAATAGAGGAAAGGAGGATGTAGAATGGGGTAAAATATGTCACATAAAAAGACATGAAAGATCTATTACAATAGAAGAAAAGATGAGCATATTTTGAATATTACTCTCATTTGATTTAGCTCAAAGAGGGATCAACATACATTCTCGGTTGGGTAGAAAAATCTGTCTTACCCTATAGGAAAGTAGGAGGGGATAAGGGAAATAAAAGTGGAACCTGATGATAGAAGGGGGGCAAACAGGGGAAGGTAGTGGTCAGAAGCAAAACATTAATGAGGAGAGGGACATGGTGAAAGGAAGGAAAAAGTATATAAGGGTAGAAAATAGGATGGAGGGAAATATAAACTTAGTAATAACTGTCATTGCATAGAATGAATTGTTCCATAAAACAATAGTGAAGAACAGAGTGGATTAAAAAATTGAATCCTACATTGTGTTGTAGAAATGCATCTGCAGCAAAGAGATATACACAGAGTAAAGTTAAAACATTGGAGGCTGGAGCAGTGTGTGTGTGTGTGTGTGTGTGTGTGTGTCTGTATACACACACACATATACATATATATAATGTTTCAGCTAAAGTTTAAAAAAAGTGCAAGAGTAGCTCTCCTGATCTTCAGACAAATCAAAAGCAAAAATAGATCTAATGAAAAGATAAAAGAAAACTGATATAAACATATATGCACCAAGTAGTATGGCATCTAAATTCTTCTAGGATAGGTTTACTGAGTCACAGGAAGAAATAGCAAAATTATATTAGTGGAGGATCTCAGCCTCCCTCTCCTCCTCTCAGAACTAGAATAGAGCTAAGCACAAAATAAAAAAAAGAAAAAACATTAAGGAGATGAATAGAATTTTAGAAAAGTTAGATACAGAGCTCTGGAGAACACTAAATAGGGATAGAAAGGAATATATGTATTTCTCAACAGTACATGGCACCACTACACAAAAATTGGTCACTTATGGGCATAAAAACCTCATAATGAAATGCATGAAGACACATTAAAAATTCATCATTTTCAGATAAATAAAAATTACATACATAAAGTGAAGATAATTTAAAAAATAATTAGGAACTAATCTATTTCCAAAGAATGAGTCAAACAACAAATCATAGGAACAATCAATATTTCATCAAAGAGAATCACAATAATGAGACAATATTCAAAATTTGTGCAATGTAACCAAAGCAATACTTTGGGGAAATTTTATATCTCTAAATGCTTACATGAATAAAACAGAGAAAGATGAAATAGATAACCTCAAGGATTCCAACTTCTGGGATAAAATGGTTATCAATCTCTCTTTAACTAAAACTGCTGGGAAAACTGGAAAATAGTATGACAAAAAATAGACATAGACCAACATCTCATATCATATGCCAGGATATCAAAATAGGTATATCATGTAGACTAAAAGATGTAAAGTTCTGATCGTCTCTCAGTTGTAAATCTTTTCTGGGAGGAGGTTTCTTTTCTGTATAATCTTTTCCTCTATGAGCAGGTTTCTTGGGAAGCTTCTGGAGCCTCCAGCCAGCCTCTTCTTCTTCCTGAATCCTGGCTCTGAATCTCCTCCAGCTCTTGTCCTTCCCCAGTCCAGACTGCTCTCCAGGCTCAATGTTGCCTCTTTTTATCCTCCCAGAGAATGGGCGTGGGATAATGCAAGGGCTTCTGGGAAGAAGTACTCCGACCAATGAGCTTGCTCCTCCTAGAATTCCTAAGGTGTAAACTCCCTTTAAAGGCCCGAACCAAAGGTCTGAGCCAGAGAACTGTCAAGTCAACCTGAATTCTCACCTTGTCACTGTCCAGAAAACCTGAGTTCTCACCTGGTAATCCTAACAAAAAGATAATGCAGTAAACAAATTTATAGCACAAGGAATAATTTACCTTTCAGATCTATGGAGAAGGAAAAATTTATGAGCAAATGAGAGATCAAGAATGTTATGAAATGCAAGATATGCATCATTTTGATGTTATTTATTTATTTACACAAGAAATCTAGCACAACCAAGATTAGAAGAAAAGAAAAAAAATGGGAAACAATTTTTACAGCAAGTGTTTCTGATAAAACCAAGTCAAATTTATAAGAATATAATTCATTTTCCATTCCTGAATCCTCAAAGATTATGGACAGTTTTCAAATCAAGAAATTAAGGCATCAGTTGAACTAGAGCAGTCTGGCAATCATGGTGCATCAGATAAGGACACTGAAGTAAATATAAATATTATAAAATAATGAATGGGGAAAGTATATTATGCTCAAAGGCACCATAAATGTTGAAAGAGCATCAATACTTAGTACATATGAACCTAATAATATAGCATTCAAATACTTAAAATTAAGTGTTAAATTGGAGGAAAAAAATGATGATAAAACTATAATGGTGGAAAAACATTACACCTAAAACATGTAATCCAAAGATAAACAGGAAAGAAATTATGGACATAATGAGAACTTCAGGAAAATTAGAGATCTTTAATGATCACTGAAAGGATAGAAAGAAATTTACCTAATGCTCATTGTATATAGCATCTTTACAAAATCAGACTATGTACTGAGGCACATTAAATTATAAAAAAGCACAAATAGTAAAAATATTTTTTTCTAATTACAATGAAGTAAAAAAAACATAAATATGTAAAATGTAATTGGAAAGTAATATAATTTAAAAGAACTGCTATATTAAAGAACAAATTATAGAAAAATATAAAATTATATCAGAAATTGACAATAATAAAATTACATAATAAATTTTATGAGATGCAACTAAAGCACTTTTGAGGGGAACTTTGATATATCAACATTTATTTTAAACAAAAGAAGAGAAGAACAAACCAATAATAGACATTCAGTTTAAAATTAAAAATAAATTTGACCATCAACAAATCAAAAATTTCAATTAACAAAGTAAAATTCTGACAAAGGACGGTTTAAAAGCAAAAAGGCCATTTAATTGACAAAAATTAGCAGTTACTATTTTTTTAAAAAGTAAAAATATTAATTTGTAAAAAGAGAAAAACCAAATTGTTTATAGAAAAATGACAAAAAGAAAATAAAGGATATTATCAGAAGCTATTTGTCATTATATTGAATGTTCAGAAAACTAATGACTTAGAGGAAATAGATGAATATATGGAAAATACTGGGGGCAGGTAGTTAGTGTAATGGATAGAACACTGGCCCTTAAGTCAGGAGGACCTGAATTCATATTTGGCCTCCAACACTTAACACTTCCTGGCTATGTGACTCTGGGTAAGTCACTTAACCCTAACTGACTGCCTCAGCAAAAAAAAAAAAAAAAAAAAAAAAAAAAGAAAAAGAAAAGAAAAAAACTATTTAAATAATACATTATCAGAAATAGAAATTGAGCAAAGTGTAAGTGAACTCCCAAAGAGGGGGGGAGAACCTCTAGCACCAAATGAATTCCAAAAGAAATTCTATTGAACACTCAAAGAACAATTCTATAATTAATATTAACTTTTCAATAAGATCATTCCAATATATTTCTTTGATACACAAAAGTTTTGACATCTAAACCTGGGAGAGAGAGAAAAAAGAAAAATAAAATACAGATCAATCTCCCTAATGAGCATTGGCACAAAAATTTTAATTACCGCATTAGCAAGTAGATCACACCACTCTAAAAAAATATTTTGGAGTCTATCACCAAGATTCACTTAGGGTCTATATGAGTTGAACAATAAAACACTGTTGGTAGAAATATAAACATAATAATCATAGGAACCTTAATCATGGATAGATCAACAATATAATTTAAAAATTTAAAATCTAGTTAAAATCTTTCAGTTCTATTGCAGACTTCCTAAAAGAATATTTTATAGAATGAAAAAATGGCAAAATTCTTATGAAGGACCAAAATATCCAGAACTTACTGAGTAATGAATAAGAAAAAAGTAGTAAGAGAGATCTATTAGTAACATATCTTAAAGTTGGACTAACAAAGCAATAGTTACTAAAATGATTTGAAACTGGCCAAGAGAGAGGCCAATCAGAACAAATAAGATGAACACCAAAACTAAGCAAACTGTAACTGTTGTGTAGTCATTTTAATCCTGTCCAATTCCTCATGACCCTGTGGACTTCAGTCTATGAGGTTTTCTTGGGAAAAGATAATGGAATGATTTGTTATTTCCTTCTCCAGGGACAAATAGAAATTAAGTAACTGGTCCAAGGTCATACAGCTAACAAGTTTGTAGTGCTAAATTTTAACTTAGGTCTTCCTGGTTTCAAGTCCAGCATTCTATCCACTGTGCCACCTAACTGCCTCAATTAGTAATATAGTGTTTAATAAATCCAAAATACAACAATTACTAGGGAAAGGCCTCCCTAAATTTTAGACTCTTTGAGGGGACAGCATCTGGACTACCTTTTCCTTTTTGTATCCCCAGCACTTACCATAAGGCTAACGTATGTATGATAGATACTTAATATTGATTGAATAAATGATTGAGTTACAAAAATATACTGGGAAAATTAGACAAAATATACTGGGAAAATTGGACAGCATGCTCACGGAAATTGAGTTTTGAGCAGCACTTCATACCATATATCAAGATAAGTTCCAAATCAAGGCCAAGATACAAAAGTTCACATCATAAATTAATGAATAAGGAAGAAAATATCCTTCAGATATATGGATAAGGGAAGAGTTCATGACTAAATGAGTCATAGGATCTCATAACATAAAGTAAATAATTTTAACTATATAAAATTGTAAAGTTTTTATGTAAAGAAATTAAATGTGACACTATTTTCCTGATTTCCTTTTTTCATTTGTTTGACCTCATTTCAGTATTTACTGAATTCAAAGACTGTATAGAGCTCTTCCAAGACTCTGTCTTAGGTCCTCAACTCAAACTATACATACCTTTTGACCCAATTAAATTCTTCAAATAAAGATGAAAAAAATATCTATGTGTAAAAATATTTGTCAGCAAATCCAAGGACCCTAGCCTTTGGGATAAGAACTCAATGCTTGACAAAAATTGCTGGGAAAATGGAAATTAATATGGCAGAAACTAGGCATTGACCCTCACAACACCATACACCAAGATCAGGTCAAAATGGGTTCATGAGCTAGGAATAAAGAATGAGATTATAAATAAATTAGAGGAACATAGGATAGTTTACCTCTCAGACCTGTGGAAGAGGAATGAATTTATGTCCAAAGAAGAACTAGAGATCGTTATTGATCACAAAATAGAAAACTTTGATTATATCAAATTGAAAAGTTTTTGTACAAACAAAACTAATGCAGATAAGATTAGAAGGGTAACAAACTGGGAAAACATTTTTAAAGTCAAAGGTTCAGATAAAGGCCTCATTTCCAAAATATATAGAGAATTGACTCTATAAGAAATCAAGCCAATCTCCAATTGATAAATGGTCTAAGAATATGAACAGACAATTCTCAGATGAAGAAATTGAAACTGTTTCTACTCATATGAAAAGATGCTCCAAGTTATCATCAGAGAAATGCAAATTAAGACAACTCTGAGACACCACTACACACCTGTCAGATTGGCTAGAATGACAGGGAAAGGTAATGCAGAATGTTGGAGGAGATGTGGGAAAGCAGGGACACTGATACATTATTGGTGGAATTTATGCTCAAAAAGTTATCAAACTGCACATACTCTTTGACCCAGCAATGTTGCTACTGGTTTTGTATTCCAAAGAGATCTTAAAGAAGGGAAAGGGACCTGTATGTGCAAGAATGTTTGTGGCAGCCCTCTTTGTAATGGCAAGAAACTGGAAACTGAGTGGATGCCCAACAGTCGGAGAATGGTTGAATAAATTGTGGTATATGAATATTATGGAATATTATTGTTCTGTAAGAAATGACCAGCAGGATTATTTCAGAAAGGCCTGGAGAGACTTACATGAACTGATGCTGAGTGAAATGAGCAGGATTAAGACAACAACAATACTATATGATGCTCAATTCTGATGGATGTGGCCATTTTCAACAATGAGATGAACCAAATTAGTTCCAATAGGGCAGTAATAAACTCAACTAGCTACACTCAGCGAAAGAACTCTGGGAAATGAGTGTGAACCACTACATAGAATTCCCACTCCCTCTGTTTTTGTCTGCCTGCATTTTTTATTTCTTTCACAGGCTAATTGTACACTATTTCAAAGTCCGATTCTTTTTGTACAGCAAAACAACTGTTTGGACATGTATACATATATTGTATTTAATTTATACTCTAACATATTTAACATGTATTGGTCAACCTGCTATGGGGGGGGGGGGAAGGCGGGGAAAAATTAGAGCAAAATATTTGGCAATTGTCAATGTTGTAAAATTATCCATGCATATATCTGGTAAATAAAAATTATTTTAAAAAAAGGTGGGGGGGGGAACTGATCAGTACTAGGTTAAAAAAATAATTTGTCAGCTTTTCATGTATTGAAATTAAAAACCAAAGAAATGCCCTTTTATTGCACAATAGCTAAACAATGTTTTATGTGAACAATACAATGTTTTGTCATAAGAAATAACAAAATGGAAAATGTCAGAAGAAAAAGTCATCAGAACCAGGAGAGCAATTTACACACACTCAATGACACTAAAAAGAAGAAAAATTATTTTGAATGATTTTAAAATTCAGGTCAGGGCAATGATAAGCCACAAATCCAAAAGAATGAAGATGAAACAAAACATGCCTTCTAACAGGGAAGTGATCAACTTATAATGTGTGTGTATATACATGTTATGGGCCAGAACTTGAAAAAAGGTGCTAAGTCAGTGGAATTGATAGTTATCTAATTTAGCATGGTTCAGTATGATTGATTTAATCCTAGAAGGAGATGTTATGGGCCAGAACTTGAAACAAGGTACTGAGTGTAATTGAGACAATGGTTAAATCTAGTTTAGCATTGATTTAATCCTACAACAAATTATGGTTTTCTAGTGATATAATGATTAGTGTATACTCAGTGTGGGGCATATAAGCAAGAAGCTCTTAGGACCAGAAACACAAGTGCACTAGTGGCTCTCAGAGCCTCAGCCAGGATTCTGTTGGGGAGATTCAGAAGCCAGAGCTCAAGCTCTCGGAACCAAGACTACAGAAGGCTTCTAAGAAAGCTAACCGGGATGCAAGAAAGGAGACAAGACTTGGAAAGAGACAATAAAAGATTTGGACTTTAATAACTGGCTGCATTTGGGGTGATTACTGAACTGAAACTAAGGCTGCCTCCAGAGATCCCAAGGAAACCTCAACAAGAGAAGATTACATTTTAGAGAAGAATATTACATACACACACATATATGTATACATATTTTTGATAAATATACACACACAAGTACATGTAGCACACGTATATTTAAACTATATCCCATCAAAATTTAGACAAGGTTGATGTGGGGATTGGGGGAAGTTGTATAGCAAGTAGGTTGTAAGAATCAAAAGAGGTATTTGTAAAGTATTTTGCAGTTTGTCTGACAACAGAGTAGGTGCTTTATTTAAATGTTTGTCCCTTTCCCCCTGTTCTATGTATTGAGGGACTTGTGTTTTTTTTTAATTTGTTTCCTTTAAATTTTGCTTAATAGGAGGCAGAGGAACAGATTACTAAAAATATTTTATTTGTGGCCTTTTTTGGGGATAAACTTTAAAGTATTATATTCTTGTTGGCTATTATTGAAGATACCATGGAGTCTACTACCAAAAGGTATATAAAGATTAAACTGAAAGTATCAGTAATTGGTTTAGAACAATTTGTTATCCTTACTATGTATACTGAATGAATGAATGAATGACTTAGGTTTATCCTGAATCTTCTGAAGTGTTTAATTTTCTTTTTTTCGCTTACATTTAATCTGTTTAAAGAGCAAATAAATTGAGGAGAGTCCATAAGGTTGAAAATTTACATGATACAAGAACATATACATACATTATCTGTCAGTGTAAAAGAAAGGAATTCCTTGAGTATTAAGAGTTGGAAAAAAATCTTACAATAGGGTTCTTTTTAATTATAGTTTTTTATTTACAAAATATATGCATGGGTAATTTTTCAGAATTAACAATTGAAAAACCTTTTGTTCCAATTTTTCCCCTTCTTCCCTCCACCCCCTCCCACAGATGGCAGGTTGACCAATACATGTTACATATATTAAAATATAAGTTAAATGCAATATATGTATATATGTCCAAATGGTTATTTTGCTGTACAAAAAGAATCGGACTTTGAAATAGTGTACAAAGGAAATCAAAAATGCAGGCGGACAAAAACAGAGGGATTGGGAATTCTATGTAGTGGTTCACACTCATTTCCCAGAGTTCTTTCACTGGGTGTAACTGGTTCAGTTCATTACTGCTCTATTGGAGCTGATTTGGTTCATCTCCTTGTTGAAAAGGGCCACGTCCAATCAGAATTGGTCATCATTTAGTATTGTTGAAGTATACAACGATCTCCTGTTCCTCATTTCACTCAGCATCAGTTCATGTAAGTCTCTCCAGGCCTTTCTGAAATCATTGCGCTGGTCATTTCTTACAGAACAATAATACTCCATAATATTCATATTCCACAATTTATTCAGCCATTCTCCAATTGATGGGCATCCACACTGTTTCCAGTTTCTGGACACTACAAAGAGGGCTGCCACAAACATTCTTGCACACACAGGTCCCTTTTTATTCTTTAAGATCTCTGGGATATAAGCCCAATAGTAACACTGTACAGCAGGGTTCTTAACCAAAAGTCTATGAAATTTTTAATAATAGTTTTTCAATATGTTTCATTTTTAATTCTTTGTATTTCAAATTTTTATACATTTTAAAAAACATTATCCTAAGAAAAGATCCATAAGTTTCACCAGGCTGATAAAGGGACCCCATGACACAAAAAATATTAATAACATCTTGCCTTGGAAGTCACCTCAGTCAATCTTCTGATTGTCCAGAGAAGTAAAATACTTTTCCCAAGGTCACATAGGTAGTGTGAAATGAAGAATATCTGAGCACAGATCTTCCTGCTCCCAATTTCATTGATCTGTATAATATATTATATCATCATCTTTATTTCATTTTCAGTTCTCATACCTCTTCAACTTTCTTCTATGTTGGTGACACTTTCTAGATAATCTTATTTCCCTCACCTTTGGAGATGTTGGAGTATCTTGGTTCTAATAGCATGTTCTTCCTCAGCCTCATTTACTCATTGTTGTCATCTTTCTGACCCTTTAAAGTCTTTATTCCCCAAGATTCCAGCTTCAGTCAATCCATTTTATTATGTTAGTTGCTCTTCTTCATTCTCTATACTTTCTCCTCTTTTTTCCCCATCACTCTTGTGTCTCAATATCCAAAACCAAGCTCACTGCTTTTCCTTCTAAATCTGCTCCATACGCCTTTATTTTTTTTCTTGTCCGTGGCACACTCATTCCCTCAGTCTCCCAAGTATGAAACCTTGGTGTTAACTTTGCCTTTTTTTCTCTTGCTTACATCTTGCATGCAATTAGTTGCCAAGTCAAGTCTACTTTTTATGACTCTTGGGTCACCCTCCATTATCTCCATTTTCACTGCCACCAGTGAAGAAAAATTATTGTAATCCACCTAAATTACATAATCTCCTTGACTTCTTCAATCTGTTCCATTTTCTATGTATTATTTTTATTTCTACTACTCTAATCTTAGGATATACAATTATCCTCATATACAGATTGAATCATGTCATACCTTTGCTTATAAATTTTCAGATTTTTGCCTGTGTAAAACTGAAATTCCTTTCACTGACATCCAACATTCTTCACAACTTGATATCACTCAAGCTTTCCAAATTTTTCATATTATTCCTCTTTTTGAACTGTACAATTCAACTAGACTGTGCCACTATATGTCTGCCCAACATGTCCAGTGCTTTCTGTTCTCCATACCTTTGCTGACACTATATCCTATGCCAAGAATCTCCTTCCTCTCCTTCATCTATTACATAACCTTTCCATCATTTAGAATCCAGTTCAAGTGCAAATCTCCTTTATGAAGTCTTTCATGATCATCCCACCTGGAGATAATGAATCTTCCCTCCATATCTCCCCTAATGCTTTGCTTCATCAGTGCCTAATATTGAGGGAAATATTTAATGCAGTAATGCTCTAGACTTAAAAGTGAATACAAATATTCTTCTTTCAGGGTAGGAATATCACTGAGAAGAGTAATAAAGTGACTTTCACTAATACTATTGATTTGAGCCATTATTTTATGGTATTTTACCATACAAACTATTAGCCACTGGTAATTAGTACCCCAGTTCCATTTAACTAGTTAACATGAATTAATTTTTAGAAAGGAATCTTCACAGTGATAGCAAGTTTAGTACAAACATTTCCCCTCACCCCTTGGGGTTTAGATTTTCCTCTATACCATCGTGAGTCCCTGAGGAGAACAGTTTGAGACTAAATAGTTTTCATATAGCATTTGTTTCAACAAGTTCACTTCTAAATCTACCATGGTCTATGAGTAGACGAAGTTGCAACTTTGCTATTACTAGTCTGCTGGGCAGATCTATTACAATAGATCACCTTATTAATAGGCACCTTATTATCTAGCACCAAGAGAATCTTGGTGCAATGTTTACTCAAGGGCTTTTGGTTATATGTTTACAAATTCATAGCCATCCCCAAACTCCTCTTCAATTCAAGAAAGAATAGAAATAATAGAGACTTAGAAGCAACAGGCCATTCTCTTCTGACTTCATTTGGTGGCTCAAGTAAGGACATAAAGGCTTCAGGTCTCTTTCCCCTTGAGGAATTATTCCTGGATTCCTCACTTGGAAGAAACTTTAGAGTGCACAACCCAGTTCTAACTAGCCAATCAATTGTCTATCATCTTCCATATGATCTGAGACACCAGCACTAGGGACTCGCCAATATCAATGCACTTGTTGGTGGAATTGTGAATTGATCCATCCTTTCTGGAGAGCAATTTGGAACTGTGCCCGAAGGGCCATCAAACTGTGCAAGCTCTTTGATTCAGCAGTGTCTCTGCTAGGCCTGTATCAAAGTGATCATATAAAAGAGGAAAGGGCCACATGTGCAAAAAAAAGGACTACTATGTATAGTAGCCCTTTTTGTAGTGGCAAGAAACTGGAAACTGAGTGGATACCCATCAGTTGGAGAATGGCCGAATAAGTTATGGCATATGAATGTTATCGAATATTATTATTCTATAGAAAATGATCAGCAGAAGCATTTTAGAGAAGCCTAGAGAGACTTACATGAACTGATGCCAAGTGAAGTGAGCATCACAAGGAGATCATTGTACACAGCAACAAGAAGATTATACAATGATCAATTCTGATACACATGGCTCTTTTTAACAGTGAGGTGATTCAGGCCACTTCCAATGATCTTGTGTTGATGAGAGCCATCTGCACCCAGAGAGAGAACTGTGGGAACTGAGTGTGGATCACAACGTAATATTTTCACTCCTTTTGTTGACTGCTTGTATTTTGTCTCATTTTTTCCCCTTTTTGACATGATTTTTTTTGTACAGCATGAAAATTGTGGAAATATGTATAGAAGAATTGCACATGTTTAACATATATTGGATTACTTGCCATCTAAGGGAGGGGATGGATGGAGAGGAAGAAAACATTTGGAACACAGGGTTTTGCAAGGATGAATGTTGAAAATTATCTATGCATATGTTTTGAAAATAAAAAAGCTTTTATAAAAATATCCCTCCACCATCTTTTATTTGTGAATAAAGTTCTTAAATCCAATTATGAGATTTAAGATTTAAATAGCACTCTATCTGAAGCCCTCACAAATAATGAAAATTGCAAGCCATATAAATAAATGCTCTTGGACTATCTGTGACAACTAATAAACACTTTGTTTCCTGAAAATTAACTATAAGCAATGTACTTGTGCATCTGTAAAGTAACATATGCCATATTCTACTCATACTATACTCCATGGTTCTTGCTGTAGAAGTCTCAGGCTTTTTCTTTGTCTCCCTATATTTTTCTCATTATACTCTTCTTTGTGCCTCAATTTCCTGGACAACATGTTCATTTCATGGACAACCTTTTATGTCCCTGTTTGTCCCTGTTGAGTGATGACAGAGTTCCATTTTCCTAGTCGGAGTTCTGTAATTATCTAGTTTCTGGATGTCTTTATGTTCATGTGCAGATGAAGAAGTTTAACGTTATTTCTTTTTTGATTTCTTCATTAGTCTATCTGGTGTCCCCTTTTTAGATCATTGCTTAGATTTATGTAAAAAAGCTGGGCTTTTCCACAAGCTTTCATGTTACCATCTTAAGCTAGAAGCTCAAGAGCTTTTGACTCCTAAACTATTTTTTTGCATCTGAAGTATTTAATGTTATAATAATGGTTACAAAGAAACAGATTTACTCCATATACCATCACTGATGCTTTTTTCTATAATTCATACTTTAACACCATCAATATCATTTTATTTACACTGTATTTATATATAACATCATTCTAAAATCAATGCATTGCCAATAAATTTTATACTGAAATTTACAAAATGAATGTTTTTGAGATTAATAACCAATTTAGTAAATTATCTGTTGGTTCATGAATTAATTTAATTAAAAATTATTGTAGCCAAAAAATCAAATAAACTAACAGAGATCAAAGAACAGAAGTTTATGCTACCTGCTTAAATAAAACATTGGTAAAGAAATTATTGAAACTATTTCATTTTTCATGAAGCTTGTCCCAATAGGAATAGACGAAAATTTTGTGTTCTGAAAGGTCTGAAACAAGAAAGCCTATATTTTCTTTTATTTCACCAACATCCTAAATATTGCCATTTATTTACATCACCTTATTAAAATAATATTTTGCCCTGAATTAGTACAGTTATCTTTTCCATGTGAAAAGACACATTTTTTTCAATCCTTATTGGAAAAAGGAATTTCAGGCAGATTAAGATAATGTTGCAAAATGCACAAAAAGGAAACTGAATATTAACCAGTCTCAGAAATCAGAACACAAATGTTTATCACATCAATAATTATCCTCTACCTCTAAGGAAGGACAATGAAATTTGGTGGTATGGTGATTGAGGACAGTCAACATATCAGGATAAGTCAAACAATAACCACCTAAATAGTAAATCCAATGACCTTCTCTCAATCCTAATACTCTTAGCTGTACCCACATTCTAATTTGATACCAAGGGCTATTTACTCATTGCACTGATCTCTTCCCTTGGTTTCTATCCTTTTTCTCATGCTTCTTTGTCTTCTCCCTATTATCTCTGATCTAAAATTCAATCTTTGATTTTTTTGCTCTTTTTACTCCCTCCATTTCTTCAAAGATGTTTATTCCTTTTATCACCACTATTTATAGCTTTAACTTGGAAATGGAATACCTTGGGACTAACCAAACAGCTGAGATGAAACTCTAAAGACAATATGGGAGCATCTCCTCATCTTTTATAAGGTTGAGCTTAGCCAAATCATTATACCACTACATATCCCCCCCCAATTCTCATATAAAGCTTATAGCTAGTTACTTTCCTTTTTGTTCACATCCCCCATTCCTCCCACTCTTCCCTTCTAATTCTCATAACTCAATCCTCATATCTCTCCCTGTGAATCTCCCTATCATTGTCCTAGATCTTAAATGGTTCTTCAGAACCATTCCTTGTGGGTTTGACGTGGATGCATAATATTATGTCCCTCCTTACTCAGGAATCAATTTCTTTCCAGGACAAATTAGATGAGTTAGAGATATTTTTCATTGTGATTTTTTTTCTCCCTCTAGGCTTCTCTTTCCCCTTGCAAGTTGCGATAACCAGCAATCAATCTAAAGAGTGTTATCACACCCCCTAAGGCTTAGGAGCAGAATGAAAGTTACAACTTTTCAAAATAATAGCTCTTGGCTCAAAAAAAAATTGCTAGTTCCATAAGGTCAGAAAATAGGCTAGGGGCACCACTTTCCAACCATCTCCTCACCATGTCCCACCCTTTCCTGCATCTCTTTATATATTATATCCTCCTATTAAAATATAAACTCTTTAAGGTGAGAGTTTGTTTTGACTATGTTTGTATCTCTTAAGTTTTAAACTATATTTTGCCCATAGTAAGAGTTTAATAAATGTGCTCTGTTTCTCTCTGTCATTTTTTGTATCTCTCCGTCATGTCTGCCTGTCTTTCCTGTTTGAATTCAAGAGACAGCACCATGAGAGGAAAGATATTTTAATATGCTGGGTACCCACTATTTTGTGGTTTAAATAGATATCAGGCCAAGAAGATCCCATTCTTTGCACAAATTCTCATGAATGGTGACATAGCAAACATTTTTCTGCTTAACATAGAATTTCTTTTGACTTTACAGTCTTAGTGGATGGGTAAGCATTGCTGTAATTTGTAAACTCAAATCTACTTCAAGATTACATACACATGCTGAGTGAAATGAGCAGGAGCAGGAAATCATTATATATATATATATATATTTGTAAATACATATATATATATATATACATATATATGTATATATATACTTCAACAATACTGTATGATGATCAATTCTGATGCACGTGGCCCTCTTCAACAATGAGAGGAGTCAAATCAGTTCCAATAGAGCAGTAATGAACTGAACCAGCTACACCCAGTGAAAGAACTCTGGGAGATGACTATGAACCACTGCATGGAATTTCTAGTCCCTCTATTTTTGTCTGCTTGCATTTTGGATTTCCTTTACAGGTTAATTGTACACTATTTCAAAGTCCGATTCTTTTTGTACAGCAAAGTAACTGTTTGGACATGTATACATATATTGTATTTAATTTATACTGTGTTATTGGTCAACCTGCCATCAGGGGGAAGGGGTGGAGGAAAGAAGGGGAAAAGTTGGAACAAAGGTTTTGAAATTGTCAATGCTGAAAAATTAACCATGCATATATCTTTTTTTTTTCTTCTGAGACTGGGGTTAAGTGACTTGCCTAGGGTCACACAGCTAGGAAGTGTTAAGTATCTGAAACCAGATTTGAACCTGGGTCCTCCTGAATTCAGGGCTGGTGCTCTATCTACTGTGCCACCTAGCTGCCTCCCATGCATATATCTTGTAAATATAAAGCTATAATAAAATTAATAAATAAAATGATTACATACACAATGGGAATGCACATTCATTCATTAAATATTTGTTTTTTATATGGCAAGTATATGCCATAGCTGTTAATAATAATGATCACTCAGATACTTAAAAAAAGATGGCACAGATATTTTACAATGAAATATATCTTCTTTTCCCATAATAGTGCTAGGAAGGTTCTTAGCTTCCTATGTTGGTTTTTTTGCATGTTCCATGAAATCATGTCTTTAAGTCAACAGGAAAGGATACTTTGACATTAATGTCCCCTTCACTGAAAAGAAAGAAGAAGGAGAACCTAATTCTTGGGATGACAGGCAATTTAATTTACGATTCAGGGAAGAGTGTTTCATCTTAAAGATTTACTTCAACACATTTTATAATATCTCCCCAATACTGTTACTGTTTGACTTTTGTATCCTAGTAAATCAACATTCATTTCATCTTCAAAACTGTCAAAATATTTTCAGAGGTATAGCTACTATGGGGCAAATGGACCTTTTCCAGGGCACTAACATGCAGGAAAAACCATTATCTGTGTGTCTTGCCTCTAGGTTCTCTATTAGTCTATGGAATTAATACTAAAAATGTAAAGGAAAGTTGCTATTTAGAGAGTAGAAGAGGATAACTGATTTCAAAATGTACTATAGTAACCTTAATGTTAATAAACGTGTGTGATAATGGATATGGCCTATATATTATCATAGAGGTCCAAAGGCAGGATTGAATTGGTGGTGGAATGGAAGAAAGGTACAGGGAGAGTTGGTTTGATATAGTAATCATTGGTTGCATTGTAGGGAGAAAAAGTATTTTGCATCTTGAAGATTGGTTTGATTAGTAAGTCTTAGCAATGCCAACTCTCATGAATAACCATGAATAACATGGAATAATTAAGTTTCTTAGATATAGTATATTTGTCATAATTTTTAACACATCAGATCATCACTCCATTTTAGAGCTAAGTTATGATGGTAAAACACATTAAAAAACTAACTACTAATGAAAACTAACTGATTTAGTTTTGGATTTGTGGTTTGGTTTTCATGTATAAAAGTTGATTTATATTGAATTTGTGATAAACTAAAACTGTGAGGTATTTTTCCACCAACTGTTGTCTAATCACATCTCCATTATGTACTTGTACAATGATTAAAAAAACTTTAGCACATAAATTTATATTTTTCTCATTAAATTTCATTCTTTTTAGACTGGCCCCATCATTTTTGACCTTCAAGATCTTTTTTAATATTGATTCTCCAACCCTACATTACACCCAACTTCACATCATCTGTAAATTTGATAAGCAAGCCATTCATGTCTTTAACTAAATTATTGATAAAAATACGAAAATAGGGATAAGATCAATGGGGACAGATACTTTGGTCATTCCATAAGAGTCCTTTCTCATTTCTATCAATTCATTAATAATTGTTTTAGGGATTGAATCATTTAACCAATTTACAAATATATGAAATTATATCTGCCCTCTTTGATTTGTCTTCCACATACCTGTCGCATTGACATTACTAATAAATAGGTATGACCATGATAAAGATCAGGTTGGCATCCATGAATATATTCATAAATATATATACATGCATATACATATTTGATAACTATTTCCATATAATTATTTTCCTTCAAAATCCTATTTTGTTTTATGCATTTAAAATATTGCTCTTAGAAATCAGTCAATAACATTTACTAAATCCCTACTATATGACAGGCATTGTGCTCCATAGGCTTCACTAAATCACCAAAAAGGTTCTTCACACATGCACATATACACATACACACACAAAATTAGCATCCTCTTCTCTAATGTCTCCCTGTTGCTTCTAGGATAAAATTCAAGTTCTTCTGGCATATAAAACCTTCACCAATCTGGCTCAAACATATTTTTCATTATCAATCAACAAGTATTCCTCTCTAGCTCAGAAATTCTACCAACTGTGAATTAAAATAATATTGAATTCCTAGAACCTTTCATAGAGAAGCAAAAAAAAAAGGGGGGATGGGAAGTAGACCTGTTTTGTAGTCACTGAGTCAAGGATGCTGAGGATGTGCTGGGCTGATTCCAGGTCACAGCCACATTCTTCCAACTATGTTTTCTGTGGTAGGGTTTGGCTCTCAAAACGTAGTTCCTAGAAGAGGCATAGGTTACAAAGTTGTTTCTGGGTATACTATTAACTGACCTGAATTTCTCTGATTCCTAAAATAACCCAACAGGGTAAGTAATGGGGGGAAGCAACTATATTATTATTTCCATTGGACAAATAATGAAAACATGGAAATCACAGAGTTAGCTAATAACACATGAAGCTAATAAGAGATGGAAACACTGGGGCTTCCAACTCCCAGTCCCATATTCTACTATTCCTGACACTGCTAATCACTCTCTGGTAATTAGCTGTCACTTTGAAAACCAGACTGCTCATTTTTAATTAAGATACAGTAAAGACTTATATGATGGGCATTTCTAGAAAACAGAGGCTTGAGTTGGATGCCAGAGGTCAGAGATAACCAGATGGACAACAACAGTAGTATTAACAGGGCACTCTAATCGTCACAACACCTAAGCTTTAGAGGTGGTATTATCTCCATTTTACAGATGAAGAAACTGAGGAAGACAAAGTTAAAGTGACTTGTGTGGAGTTATAAACTAGGAAATGGCCAAGATTGTATTTTGAGTTCATGTGATCCCAGAAGGAAAGGAGTAGAAAAGGAAGTGGAGAGGTCCTGGAATTCAATGTCTGCCCTGTTTCCCAGTTTCTCAGTTGACAGTTAGCAGTTATCCTTTCTGGACAGACTCATTCTGATTAAGGCCATTGCTAGTTATCCCTCTCACCCCTAGTTCTTGCCATCCCACTACAATAATTCTCATTTATGTAAACTTTACTGATATTCTACCTTATTCTTACTACACCATTGTCAGATAGGTCTGGATCATAGCTTTAGAAATGGATATCTAAGCGGGTATCTAAGCTCAACTAAGAGGATATCTAGCTCCACTCTCTCATTTTACAATGGAAAGGAGAGACTCAAGGCTCTTAAGTAATTTATCTAAGCTTATATATATAAGTGATAAATCTCAGTGATAAGATTTGAACTGAGATCCTGACCCGTCTCCTATCACTCCATTCACCTGCACCCCAGACATATCTATTTCCTTGATTGTCAATCAATGACATACTTCAAGTTCAAGGTAACTGATTCCTGTGAATTAGTGTCTGTTTCAGGTAAAGCAACTCAATGATTACTAAATGTTTGTTCTTTCATTTTATTATTGTGTATTATTGATTGTGCTAACAGAGAGCTTAACCAAGGAAAATGTCAAGAGACTTGATGAAAACAGTTTTTGAAGTTTACTAACAAAAGCTTGCCTTGTAACTTGCTAAAATCAAATATATAATTGTAATCAATTTGGAAGTCATTAAACTTAACTCTTCTTTTAAAGAGAAGTTAATCAACTCGAGATGCAAGTCTACTTAGTAGGTCATTGAACTTTTTAACACATTTAACCGGGAACCAAAGTCTCTTCACTGACCATTTATGTAAAATAGAGGCAGGACTGACAAGTTCTGATTCAGAAAAGAATGACCTGCTTTCTCCAAAAACACTGAACCAACCTCAACATTAACATCTGATAGAATTGCACTAATTTGTCTTTGCAGCCAAAATAGATTGCCTCAACCAGTAATAAGCAGAATGAATGATCAGATTCTATTCACTCAGAGTACAGTGAAAACCTACAAGACAGTCTTGTCATAATATTAATTTGAAATCTGCCTGGCACATTATGATAAAATCATACAAATGAACATGTAAATTTTTCATTGTAAAATATAGAATAACTTCACTGCTAAGCTCTTTGTATGCATAGTACAGACAAATGGCAAATTTCCCTCTGGCCTATTCTGGACTCATCTTTTAAATGTTATAAAATTTTAAAGGTAAAAGGGGAGTTAGAGATTATCTAATTCTACATCTTCCCTTTATAAATGAGGAAACTAAAGTTTTGATGTGATTTGACTAATGTCTTATAACTAGTTAAGAGCAGACCTGTGATGGAACTCCTGGGTCCTAATTCAAGTCGAGTTAATATTAATTTATTAAGCATTTACTATGTACCAGGCACTGTATTAATTTCTGGGGCTATGAGAAGACAAAAGATATTCCCTATCTTTGAGGAATTTACATTTTGATGGAAGAGATAACAGGCAAACAATTAGGCATGTGCTGTGTGTGTGTGTGTGTGTGTGTGTGTGTATAAAATAGATTGAATGCTTTCAAAAAAAAAAAGCACTAATAGCTGGGAACACCTTACAAGGTCCAGAATGGGTAGAAGCTGATCTGAGTCTTGAAGGATTCACTGTTTTGTTTTTTAAAAAGAAAACGTTATTATCTAGTCAGCAACTTGACTAAGTGCCTTGGGGAGGAGAACTTCTATTACAGGGGACTATAAGGAAACACCTAGAGGAAACCTAAGATAAAATATCAAAATTTCCTCCTTAAAAAATCTTTTTAAAATTTTGAGTTTTAAATTCTCTCCCTCTTTCCCACCCCTCCATAACACACTGAGAAAACAAGCAAAATGATATCAATTACGCATGTGAAATCATGCAAAAGACATTTCCATGTTAGCCATATCACACAAAAAGAAAAAAAGAAAAGAAAGCAATAAAGTTATACCTTAATTTATTCCCAAAGTCCATAAGTTCTTTCTGTGGGCATGGATAGCATTTTTCATCATAAATCCATTGGAGGGGCAGCTAGGTGGCGCAGTGGATAGAGCACGAGCCTTGAATTCAGGAGGACCCAAGTTCAAATCTGGTCTCAGACACTTAACACTTCCTAGCTGTGTGACCCTGGGCAAGTCACTTAACCCCAGCCTCCAAAATAAATAAATAAATAAATCCATTGGGATTGTCTTGGGTCATTCATTGTATGATCAGAATAGACAAGCATTTTACAGTTGATCGATTTACAATATTTTTGCTATTACTATCATAATGATCTCTTAGTGCTTCTCATTTTGTTTTCTACCAGTTTATGTACATCTTGACCAGTTGTTTGGTTTTTGTTGTTTTTTTTCCCCTAAAAACACCCCCTTATCATTCTTTCTAGCACAAGTACTCTATCACAATCATATGCCATAAATCATTCAGCTATTCTCCAACTGATGAGCATCAACCTCAATTTCCAATTCTTTCCCATCACAAATAGAGCCAATATATTTTTATACATATAAACTCTTTTCCTTTTTCTTTGATCTCTTTAGGGTTCAGACTTAATAGTAGTCTTGCAATGTCAAAGGATATGCATAATTTTATGCCTTTGGGCATAGTTCTAAAATTGTTTCCCAGAACAGTGGGAGCAGTTCACTACTCTACCAGTAGTTCATTAGTGTATGCATTTTCCTTCACCTCCTCTAGTAGTTATCATTCTTGATATGTGTGAAGTGGTACTTCGAAGTTGTTACAATTAGCATTTTTCTAATAGTGATATAGAATATTTTTTTCACATGACTATAGATAATTTTGATTTCTTCTTCTGAAATCTGCCTCTGCCTGTTCATATCCTTTGATCATTTATCAACTAGGGAATGGTTCTAATTTTTTTTTTATAAATTTGATTCAGTTCTACATATGAGAAATAATATCTTTATCAGAGGAAATTGCTGTAGAAATTTTTAATATTGCTTCACTGTCTATGGTATCTTTTAATAAAATGTATTTTGCCTGATTATCTCTTTTAATTACTCTATTTTTGTTTTATGTCTTTTGGACTTCAGTGAAGTACACTAGATTCTGCTTCAGTCTCTCTTTTTTTTTTCTTTTCTTTTTTTTTTATTATAACTTTTTATTGACAGAACATATGCCTGGGTAATTTTTTACAACATTATCCCTTGCACTCACATCTGTTCCAATTTTTCCCTTCCCTCCCTCCACCCTCTCCCCTAGATGGCAAGCAGTCTTATACATGTTAAATATGTTACAGTATATCCTAGATAAAATATATGTGTGCAAAACCAAACAGTTCTCTTTGTTGCACAGGAATAATTGGATTCAGAAGGTAAAAATAACCTGGGAAGAAAAACAAAAATGCAAACAGTTTACACTCATTTCCCAGTGTTCCTTTTCTGGATGTAGCTGATTCTGTCCATCATTAATCAATTGGAACTGAATTAGATCTTCTTTATGTTGAAGATATCCACTTCCATCAGAATACATCCTCATACAGTATTGTTGTTGAAGTGTATAATGATCTCCTGGTTCTGCTCATTTCACTCAGCATCACTTCATGTAAATCTCTCCAAGACTCTCTGTATTCATCCTGTTGGTCATTTCTTACAGAGCAATAATATTCCATAACATTCATATACCATAATTTACCCAACCATTCTCCAATTGATGGATATCTATTCATTTTCCAGTTTCTAGCCACTATGAAAAGGGCTGCCACAAACATTTTGGCACATACAGGACCCTTTCTCTTCTTTAGTATTTCCTTGGGATATAAGCCCAATAGTAGCACTGCTGGGTCAAAGGGTATGCACAGTTTGATAACTGTTAGGGCATAATTCCAGATTGCTCTCAGAATGGTTGGATTCTTTCACAACTCCACCAACAATGCATCAGTGTCCCAGTTTTCCCACATCCCCTCCAACATTCATCATTATTTGTTCCTGTCATCTTAGGCAATCTGACAGATATGTAGTGGTATCTCAGAGTTGTCTTAATTTGCATTTCTCTGATCAGTAGTGATTTGGAACACTTTCATATGAGTGGATATAGTTTTAATTTCATCATCTGAAAATTGTCTGTTCATATCATTTGACCATTTATCAATTGGAGAATGGTTTTATTTCTTATAAATTAGAGTCAATTCTCTATATATTTTGGAAATGAGGCCTTTATCCGAACCTTTAACTATTAAAAATGTTTTCCCAGTTTGTTGCTTCCCTTCTAATCTTGTTTGCATTAGTTTTGTTCGTACAAAAGCTTTGTAATTTGATGTAATCAAAAATTTCTATTTTGTGATCGATAATAATCTCTAGTTCTTCTTTGGTCACAAATTCCTTCCTCCTCCACAAGTCTGAGAGGTAACCTGTCCTATGTTCCTCTCGTTCTTTATGCCTAAATCATGGACCCATTGTGATCTTATCTTGGTATATGGTGTTGTGTGGGTCCATGTTTCAGTCTCTTATTTTGAGTCTGAGTTTATTTCAAGTGTGTCTTTTGTAAACAACATATTGTTGGATTTTGGTTTCTAGTCCATCCTATCTGGCATGGTTTTATGAGTAAGCTCAATTCATTCATGTTCAGTTTTGATTACTGTGTATTTTCCTCCATCCCATTTTTTTTGTTTATCTTCCTCCCTCCCTCTCTCCTTCTCCCTCTTCCCCTTTCTCTCTCTCTCTCTCTCTCTCTCTCTCTCTCTCTCTCTCTCTCTCTCTCTCTCTCTCTCTCTCTCTCTCCCTCTCTCTCTCTCTCTCTCTCTCTCTCTCTCTCTCTCTCTCTCTGTTTCTCTGTCTCTCTGTCTCTCTCTCTCTGTCTCTGTCTCTCTGTCTCTCTCTCTCTCATTCTGTGTGTGTGTATAATATGTATATTATATTTATCTATCTATCTATCTATCTATCTATCTATCTATCTATCTATACACAGATACATACTTGTCTATGTACCTAATGTGTCATCTTCCCATATAGCAATGTGAATAGTGTAACTAAAGTCCCTTGTGATTACTTTTTCACATTTACTTTATGCCTCTCTTGAGTTTTGTGTTGTCAAATTTTTGCCAATTTTTCTATTAAGTTTTCTTGCTTTTTCATTAGGAATCAATGCTAGTTCTCTATTTCATTAATGCTCATTTCCTCACCCCCCCCCCCACAGTATTATATTGAGTTTGTCTGGGTAGACTATTCTTGGTTGTAATTCCAATTCTTTTGCCATTCAAACTGTGATATTCCATTTAACATGGAACCTGTTCAATCTTGCATGATCCTTTATTTTCCATATTTGAATTCTTTCTGTCTGCTTACAATACATTCTCCTTGATCTACATGCTCAGATATTTAATTATTATATTCCTGGGAGTTTTCATTTTAGGATCTCTTTAAAGAGGTGATTGGTAGATTCTTCCAAAGCTCTGAATCTGAAATATTGGAGCAATTTTCCTTGATAATTTACTTAAAGATGATGTCTAAATTCCTTTTATGATCATGTCTCATTAAATCATTCCATTGCCCAATTCTAATTTTTAAGGAAGTATTATCTTCAGTAAGCTTTTGTATTTTTTTTTCTATTTGGCCTATTCTGCTTTTAATTGTTTTAGTAGCTGTTTTCTTCAGTGAATTTTATACCTTTTCTACCATTTAACAATTCAGTTTTTTTTTTTTAAGGTATTATTTTCTTCACTATTTTTGCCTTTTTTTTTATCAACTTTTTGATTCTTTTCCATTTTTTGGCATCATTTGTTTTTCTATTCTTTTCCTTTAACATTTTTACAACTTTCCTAGAAATTCTTGTTGGGTTTGGGCCCAATTAGCATCTTTCTTTGAAGCTTTGCTTGCACCCCCCCCACACACACATATGTTGTCTTTTCTGAGTTTGTCTTGGTTTTTCCTGTCACCATCATCACCATAGCTTTTTTATGTATAAGATCTCTGTTGTTGTTTGCTCATGTTTTTCCAGCATGCTGCTTGATTTAGAATTTTATGTTCAAGCTGGACTGAACTCACCTGGGGTGAAGAAGAATGTGCCAAGCTTCAGGCTTTTTCATGTTGCTTTATTAAGAACTTGTTCTGGATATCTGAAAGTTTTTGGTATATACATGCATATTTGTGTGTGTGTGTATGTGTATATAAAGTATATATATATATATATATATAAAACACATATATATATGTGTGTGTGTGTGTATATATGTATGTATATATGTATTACTTAATGCAGATCTTGGTGGTATAATCTTTAGATTTACCTTCTGCGCTGAGTATCCTCCTCCATTTTCTTTTCTTCCTCAATGAGTTCAGCACATGAATTCAGATTCTTATTTCCTTAACTCCTGCCCTCACACTAGGAAAATTCAACACACATAATAGCGATTCTTCAAAAACCATGTTGTCCCAGTTCTTTAATCTACTGATTTCCCATATCTGTGTTACCCCTGTGCTCCTGGTTGTCTATCCACAGAAATGGTAACATTCTTGACTTTGCCATCATTCCTAAGTGTTCCTTTCCATGGCCATAAACATTGAAATTTATTTTTCTGAATATAACCTTGGTGAAGGCTTGGAGTATGGAGTATTTCCATTTTATCTGTCCCTTCTAATACTCCACCCAAAAGCTAATTTAAAAAAAAAATCCCTCATTATAGAGTAGTAATCTACAGTAGTACAGGAAAAACTTTTCCCCCATATTAACTATATCCACAAAGGTATTGCACTCTCTACATTTTAAGTTTGTCACCTCTTGATCAAGAAGGACTAATCATTGCATTGATCAGAGTTCTAAAGTTGCCAAAGCTGAAATTTTTTCCTTCTATAAAGTTATCGCTACATAAACTATTCTCGATTTTTTTCATTTAACTTTGCATCATATTACAAAGGTTTTTATTTCCTTTCATATTGTCTATCTCATTGTTTCTCACAGCACAATATTATTTTATATTACATACATATACAATAATTTGTTTAATTATTCCATAGGAGGAAACCCCTTTACTTTTCAGTTTGGGGCTACAATGAAAAAAGCTGCCATAAATACTAATGTACACATAAATCTTATTAGTCTTTCTTTGATTTCCCTAGGACATAAGCCTTGGAGTGCTAGATGGGTTTGAAAAGTATGGTATCTTTGGCAGCTAGGTGGCGCGGGGGATAGAGCACCAGCCTTGAATTCAGGAGGACCCTAGTTCAAATGTGAATTCAGACACTTACCACTTCCTAGCTGTGTGACCTTGGGCAAGTCACTTAACCCCAGCCTCAGGGGGGGGGGGGAAAAAGTATGGTATCAAAGTTTGGTAACTTCTGGGGCAGAGAGCCTAATTTACATTTCCACCATTCTTACCATAGTACACCTGCTTTCTTATAATCCCTACAATACTTGTCATTTACATCTTTTTACATTTTTATCAGCCTGATAGATGTGATATGGAATCTCAGAGTTGCTTTAATGTGCATTTCTTTAATTATTAAGTATTTTATATGCTTGTTGATAACCTAGATTTCTTACTTTAAAAACTGACTTTTTATATCCATTTACCATTTACTTATTGGGGAGTGATTCTCAGTCTCATAAATTTGAATCAATTCATTATGTATCTTGGCAATAGGATTTTTATCAAAGAACTTTATTTTAATGACTTTTTCCCAATAATCTGTTCTTTTCTAATTTTGATTTCATTAGATTTGTTTGTATAAAACCTTTACTTTTATTTAATAAAAATTGCTTATTTTAACTTCTATCAGGGCTTCTTAAACTTTTTCACTTCTGATCTCTTTATGCCTGAAACATTTGTGAATCCAGGTCTATAGGTATACAAATCTAACATTTACTGATAATAAATTAAAATTTTGTGATCCCTACATTGTTATGAAATCCATACATGGGGCTGTGCAAGCTACAGTTTAAGAAGTTAGGCTCTAATATCACTTATTTAGTTATGAACTCTTGCCTTTTCCATAGATCCAAAAGTTAATTTATTCTTTGTTCCTCTAATTTGTTTATGATGTGACTCTTTATGTCTAAATCATGTATCCATTTGAAATTTATCTTGGTATATGATGTAAGAAGTTAACTAAACCTAACTTCTGTGAATCTGCTGTCTAGTTTTCTGAGCAGGTGTTATTATTAATTTTTTTAAGTCCTTTCCACAGAAACTAGGGAGGAGTTTATGTTTATCAAAGAATTGCTATTGTTTATATTTGTGTACATATGTTTTGCACTCAATCTGTTCCACTAATCAACCTTTTTTAAAAACTAATGCAAATTCATTTTAATGATTATTGTTTGAGTACAGTTTGAGATCAATCTGATAAATGTCTTAACCTTCCTACTTTAAAAAAATTACCCATGATATTATGCATATTTTCATATTTTATTCTCCCATATGAATTTTGTATTTCCTTTTTCTAGCTCTTAACTTTCTTTTGGAATTTGATTGGTATAATATTGAATACATAAATATATTTGAGTAGTAGTATTATTTCTACTTTGGTTTGTCTAATTCCATTAGTAAATATTTTTCTAAAGATTTAGGTCTGTGTTTTCTTTTTTCCTGCAAAGAATTTTTTATGGTTAGATTCATATAATTCCTGCATAAATCTTAGAATGTAGTTTTTCCAATTTTATAGGACTGTAGGTATTTTCAGTGGAATTTTTCTTTATAGATCTTCCAGCTGGATTGTATAGGAAGGGTGATATGATATATATATGGATTTGTTTCATTGAAATTTTTATTTCAATTAATTTCAGTTGATTCTAGGATTTTCTAAATATAACATTGTCACAAAAAAGGAGTAATTTAATTTCTTCATTGTCTATCCATATCCCTTCAAGTTCTATTTTGCTAGTATTACTCATATAGCAATTAAGTAGTAGTGATGGAAATAAGCATCCTTGTTTTACTCTGTTTGTAACCTGAAGGGTCTCTAACTTTTCTCCATAACATATAATGATTGCTCTTGGATTTATAAAAATGGTATTTACTATACTAAGGAAAAGGTCTATTTGTAGCTATGATTTCAAGAATTGTTAATAGTAATGATTGTAGAATTTTGTCAAAAGCCTTTTGTCAAAAAAGCCTTTTATATCTATTGATATAATCCTATGGCATATTTTATTTATATTGTTAATATAGTATATTATGTTTATAGATCTCCTTCTGCTGTACCAAGCTTCTATTCTTAGTATAAACCCAATCTAGCCATGGTATATTTTCTTTCTAGTGCTGTTGTAGCTTATTTGCCTGCCAATACATTATTTTAAATGTTTTTATCATTGTTGATTTAGGGATTTAGTTTAGTTTCTTTCTCTTTGTTTCTCCCTCATTTAGTTATCAAAACTCCATTTGTATTAAGAGAGAGAATTTAAAATGCGTATTTTTTTTTTTTTGTTACTATTGAAAACCACTTAATACAGTATTGTTTTTATGACATTGACTCCTTGAAGTAGTCTACTTTTTGGATAATACAAATATTTTTTATTTTTGTAGGTATTTATATATTTCTTCTAACTTAACAGTTTTGTTAGCAAATAACTGTGCAAAATTGTTTCTAATTATATTTTTATTTCCTTTTCAATTGTTGGAAGTTTTTTTTAATCTTTTATTTTTGAATGATATGAACAATGCAATTTTCTTTCCTATTTTTAATAATGATAGATGACTTTATATTATCAGTAAATATTATTTCCTAGTTTTGTCTTATCAATTTAATAATTATTTTGTTTTCAATTTTAGTAATCTAACTTTAATTGTTAAAAAAATTTTACATTGTTATGTAGTTGGGTTTTGATTTGTTTTCAAGTTTTTTAAATTGCATGACTAATTCATTACTTAGTTTTGTTTTATCAATTTAATAGTCATTTTGCTTTCAATTTTAGTAATCTAACTTTAATTGTTAAAAATTTTTACATTGTTATTTAGTTGTGTTTTATTTGTTTTCAAGCTTTTTAAATTGCATGACTAATTCATTAGTTTGTTCTTTCTTGCTTTTGTTGATAAAAATATTTAGCAATATAAAATTTCCCCTTAAAACTGCTTTAGCTGCTTCTAATAAGTTTTGTTGTTGTCTCATTTTTGTTAAATTTTTCAATGTTTTAATATTTTATTATATTTGAACTACTGATTGTTTAGAATGGGTTCCTTGTTAAATATAATTTTATTGCATTGTAACTAGTAAATTATATGTTTGATATTTCTGCCTTTTTACATTAGTGAGACTATGTGCTTAAAATTCACTGTCAGTTTTGTAAAAGTACTATGTAAAACCAAATAGGGTAACAATCACCAAAGATCTGTCACCTCCACTTACTGTAAAGTCTATTTGATCCTTTTTTCTTTTTTATATTTGATTACATTTATCTGAGTCTGAAAGGAGTAAATTAAGGAACCCACTCATTGTTTTTACTATTTATTTCTCTTTCTAATTCAATTCAATTTTCCCTAAATTATTTAGATGTTATATTATTAGATAAGAGTTGATTCATTATCTATATTACTTGATCAGTGGGCAACATTCCCTTTATAATTATCTTTCTTATTGGATTATTTTCTTCCTCCTGAGATCTTTAGTAATTTCAATCTCCCTTCCCCCTTTTACATTCCCCTATTGCTCACTTCTTGCATCCTTTTTTGATCATGGTTTCCATGGAGTTTAGAATTCAAAGCCTTCTTACTCTCTTCATACGCTGAGTAATTTACATTTTACAGACCTCAGTCTCTGTTACAAGTGAATTCTAGAGGGACAGCTAAATTCTATACCTGTACTCTCTCCCTCAGGTTTAATGGAGTATCACACAGCAATACATATGTCTTCCCCCAATTCCCTCTTTTTCTCAGTTCTCTGGTTCAATTCTGTTACAGCACTGGTACTGCCACAACACTATCCCAACCTATGTAAATAGAATGAAAGTGAATTCTGCTGAAAGTTTGTGGAATAGTGATGAATAGTGGAAGATACTCAGTGAGCAAGTTAGAAGTTAGAAGTCAGGGATTTTAGCCTTCTGTGTGAATTGTTGCCTCATTAGGGTTTTTGATATTCTAGACATGGAGAAAACTAAAATGTATCTCTTGGGCACAATTACTGTTTTGAAGGGATAGAGAAATTATGAGAATGGGAAAAAATCTTAAGTCAACTGATTCAGAGGTCATATTCCCTTTTAATTATACAATTAAGTGTGCATTTCTGTGTTTCTCTTGGTACTTGCATTTCCCTTTTAAAATGTTTACTCAGTTTAGGAATTTTTTTTAAAGAAATGCTTAGAAATCTTCTATATCATTAAAGATCAATCTCCCTTCTCCTTTCCTCATCCTTTGCTAGAGAACTTTTTTTTCTTCAATTCTCTTTATCTCTTTGCCTTCTAGAATATCCTATTCCTCTTTTTTATAATAGTAGATATAAGATCTTGCATTATCCTATGTACTTGTGGTATTTTAAATCTTCCTTTTATCTAATTAGGGTATACTTCCTTTGCATGTATTTTGGTTATGATTTTCCTAGGATGTTTCATTTTGAGGTTTCTTTCCAGTATTATATTTTTCCCATTTTCACTTTTCCTCTAGTTCTAAGAGTTTTAGGCAATTTTTCATTTATAATTTCATGAATTAGAATTTCCACATTTTTTTTTCCTGATCATAGTTTTCATATAGTCAAATAATTCTTAGATGATCTCTCCTTGACCTATTTTTTCTAGTCAATTGTTTTATCTATATCTATATCTATCTATATATCTATATGTATATATATATATACATATATATATATATTTCTAAGATATTTTGGCTTTTTTCTCCAGTTTTTGTTTTATTTAGATATTTTTTATTGTTTTGTGCCTGGCCCATTCTATTTCCCATTCCTGAGGTTTTGTGTTGTCTGATGTCTGTTCTAAGATATCAACTTTCCATATCATCCTTTTCTTCCTAGTTTTTTTGTTCTGTATCTATGGCATTGATTTTGCTAATTTTTTTTGGTTATTTTTACCAATTTTCTGTAAGTGATGGAAAAGTTCAGAATTATTTTAATTTGAATGTTTTCTTACTATTAGTGATATAAAGTATATTGCCAAATGTCCACTTGTAATCTGCATTTATTCTTTTGAAATCTGATGGTTTGTATGTTTTGATTGCTTATTGACTGAGCAATGGCTCTTGGTGTTGTGTTTTTTACATCAATGCCTATATATCTTGAAATACTTTTATCACTGCTATTTAGCAACTATGTGCCTTCTTCCTTCTTCCTTTTCTTTGCTTTTAATTCACATTTGACACAAATTTATGTCTGGGCTCCCATGAGTCTCCAAGTCTTTTTCATACTTCTCAGAGCCTAGTTATAACATAGACGTCCATTGAGAACCCTACTAAATAAAAAACCCAGTCCACTTATTGCAATTAAGCAAACATCCATTCATTTAGTGCTTACTGTGCATAAAACACTATGCTGGGTGCTGAGGAAAATGCAAAATCTATTAGTATCTTCTTATGAAGCTCACAGATTAAATGAAAAAAATTAAAATCCCACCTCTGTCATGTACTGCATGACCTCAAGCAAATCACTTAATCTCTTTCCTGTAATACAAAACAATATTTGATAAATGCCTAAAAGAAGTGCAAGTAAAATGCCACCTCAAGATCAAGGAAAGTAACTGCTGACAGGGAAAAGAGGTAGAATTTGAATTGTTTTGGATTTTTTTCTAAAGAATAGAGGAAATTAACTAGGCTGGAGTTTTGGGATGAGCAATCATTGCAGGAACAAAATGAATCAATCCCAAAAGTGTAGATCAAGTATAAGGGGCGGCTAGATAGTCTAGTTTGGCTAGTGACTAGTGAAGCATTTAGTGAAGAAGAAACTTCTTTTAGAGCATCTTACTGAGAACCATAAACTGGGGTCCCCTTCCCCCTTACATTTCTTTTGGTTCTCTCACTGCAACTCCCAATATGCTTAGATGGTAGCACTGCTCACTAGGAACCACCAAGTATAAGTCTTCCAGTAAGATGAGCGTCATCAGCCATTGCTTCTAAAATGCACAGTCCTACAACTGTGCTCTCAAGACCCTCAGGCCCTACCATCTGACCTGTCTGTGCATGCTAAGGATCAAGGATCTCTAGACTTTGCCACTTGCCTCTGAATGCTTATGATTTGAGGGACTTTTCTATCTATTTTGAAGCTGAAATCATATATATATATATATATATATATATATATATATATATACATACATATATATATGTGTGTGTGTGTGTGTGTGTGGCTTTTGGAAGTTCTTGAATAATAAACTAAGGTGTTTCAATGTCATTTGGGTGAGGATGGAGAGAAAAGAAAGGTTCTAAGATTTGTTCATAGAACATTATAATTGTCCAGTAATGTAAGAATAAAGGTTTATGGTATAGAAGGACAGTAGGAGAGGACAGATTCAATAGTATCTGTGGTAATTAAATTTACAACATTTGGTTATTGATTAAATATGAAAGGAAAAGAAGAAGGCAAAACAGATTTAAATTTAAATGTAAGGTTTAAGCTTGAGTTTAGTGCATTGTATCTGGATATGATATGCCTGAATCACTGTCAAGGGGGCCAAAAGGTGAATTGATTTTCCTGAAGGTATAATGGGTTTGGGTTAAGCAATATATCCTGTCTTGTCTTTGTTACATAAAAGAGTAAATATTAAATAACTAATATTAAGTTAACCTTATGTATATGGTAGAATTTTTGACTGCACTATCTATCAGGAATTTAATTTGTTTCCTTGGCTTCTTTTGCCCCTATAATCTGACTAATATATAGAGGAGTAATTGTACATGAACTTTTAAGGTTCCCTGTCCCAAAACAATTTTCCTATTAACACAAATTCAACAATTTGAGAATCATTCCACTGATTTAAAGAACAATCTTTCATTAAATGTAATAAATATAAGTTCCTCAAGAGTAGTCTAACATTTCTTTGTATTCTCCACAGTACCTAAGAGTGAAATGTGTATAGGAGGTATTCATATTTCTGAATAATAAATTAGTGATAACATAATTATAATTCTCTCCACCCTCCAATCCTTCCCCCATACTAAATGAACATTCCTAATGCCCAGTATTATTACCTCCAGCACCTGATGAAAAAAGCTGCATTAGTTTTTCAGTGTGAAAGTGTAATAGGCTCTGTAAACTGGAATTCAAGACCCTCCACAATTTGATTTTAACCTTCTTTTCCAAATTTATCTCTTTTATTTACTTTATGCTTTGGAGAGTTGGCACTGGTTGCTATTCTCTAAGTGCTTTCCCACCTTAATTTCTTACTCTACATCTGAAGTGACTCTTCCCTCACTCCCCCACACCGCTTCCATTTTTTTCCTGACAAAATGTTATCATCATTCCAGATTCAGATAAAATATTAATTCCTTTATTATAGTCTTCTTTTATTTTCTCTCCAGCTGAACATATTTATTGACTCATCTTATCTCATATCAGTGTCTTTGCCATGTGCTGATTATGTTCTTATTTGTATTATTTATCCACACATCTATCTTATCACCTCTTTGAGAATTTCAGCTCCTGGAGAGCCAGGATCCTATCACATTTATCTTTGTATGTCCTCCAGCAAAGTAAATTAGACCTGGTAGGCACCTAATTAATGAATAGAGTTAAGTATCTCTGTGGCATAGAGGGTAGAATGAGGAATGTGCATTCAGAAAGACAAATTTAAATCCAATCTCAGATACCCATAAGCTGTGTGATTCTGTTCAAGTCATTTAACTTTAGTCTACCTCAGTTTCTTTGTCTATAAAAAGAAGGTAATAATTGCACTTATGCCTCAGATTTGTTGTGAGGATAAATTGAAATAATATTTTAAATGTGTTTTATAAACTTAAAAAGAGTTATAAAAATGCTAACAAGTTTTTTATCATCATTATTCTTAATCATGTCCATTGAATGTACCATGGAAGTCTTAAAAGGAAGGTATAAAGAGCCTGGGGGAAGGAGGCTTCTTGAAGGAGATAAGACTTGAGCCTGAGCTAGGGATGAGGATCAGTAGTAGATGAGGAGAGCAAGTGTCAGGAATAAGCAGGACACATTCCTTGGGTGATATGCTTAGGCAGACAAGATGTGAGATGGATGTTGGGGCAGGATTTGTCTGGGGGGAATGTGCTGCATGGATTGAGGAGAAAGAGAATCCTCCCAAGAAGGCCAGCTAGAAGACAGTTGAAATTACCCATAATTAATTTGGAAGAGGTCTACTGTCTCTTAGGGAATGCCATGTGGTCTAATGAGGAGAATACCAACTACAGATGGGAAAGCCTGGGTTCAAATGCCATGTGGAGACCTGACTGTGTGACTCTGGGCAACTCACATCCTGGCTGAGTCCCTGTACAGTGAAGTGGCGGTCTGAACAGGCGGTCTGCAAAGTCTTCTAGAATAAGGGGAAGTCTGGGCAAAGTATGGTAGAGTGGAAAGAGCCTGCCCTGAAGTTTGAGGAGTTGGGGTGTCAAGTTCATTTCTAAACCTGCATGCTGGTGTGGACTCTGGGCAAGTGACCGTACTTCCCTGGGATTGGGGGCCCAGAGAGGCTCAGCCTGGAGTTTGGAAGCCCCAGCTACCTGAGTTCATATCTGACTTCAGTCGCTTACTAGCTCGGTGGCCCTTGGACAAGTCATTTTACGCCATTTGCCTCAGTTTCCTCATTTGTAAAATGAGCTGGAGAAGGAAATGGCAAAACCCTCCAGTGTCTTGGCAAAGGAAACCCTAAAATAGGGTTATGAAAAGTCAGATAGGACTGGAAAATGACTAAACAACCATCTACAACAAAACTGCCTCTAGAGGGCTGTTTTCCCATTTGTAAAATGAGTGATATTCCCTAAAGCCAAGGATTTTTATTTCATGTGAAAAGGGACCTTGAGAAGGTACAATATAGAAGGGGAATGCTGCCATCTTTGTTGACATAATTGATCCTGTTCATATTACTGCAGGCTATCCCCTAGGCACAAAAAGGCATCAGCCTCCAAGTAGGCAATAGGACAAAGTGAATTATTTTCCTGGGACAACAACTTGCCTCAGGGAGGACAGACTGTTTTTGTAGTGAAATCCCCTACCAATCCCCTGAGCCCACTAGATGTTCAGGGTGGCTCTTGATCCACTTTAGCCATCTGCCCTCCCTCTTGCATTCCTTTCCTCCTGCTGTTTTCCTAGCTCACTATTCTCTGACCAGGAGTAATGAGGGGGTGGAGAAGGTAGGAGAAGGTGAAGGTGTTTGGAACTTTGGCTCAGTTGGCCTGGAATAACAGCTATGCTGCATCATGCTGACACTGCAGAAGTGATCAGAAAGGGAAGAAGAAACCTTTTTTATTTCTTTTTTTTTTTAATAGCAGGTACTGTTAATTTCCTATTAATAGCCACTCGATCAACTTTGGCATTTTCTTTGGGTTTTGAGAAAACACTGAATATTTTATTGCTAAATACAATACCATCCCAATTTCCTTGTGATCCACAGGAGATCCCTTAAAGAGGAAGAATGCCAAGGGACCTTGAGAGGTCACTTAGTCCATCTCCTTGCCTCTAAACATGCCCAGACTAATAAAGTCTTCGGATGTTTTGGGAATAAATTAAATTTCTTTGATAATCATCCTAATATGTAATTACCTTTATTTTCTGTTCTGTGGCAAGGCTCATATATAGATATTTGGATTTTTAAGAGATACATTATTAGTATCTTTTCAAAGACAGAAAGAAAGATTTATTAAATGCCTATTACATGGCAGGCAATGTGTGAAGCACTTTCTAAATATCTGAGCCGTACAACAACCAACAGTGGGAGGTGGACATTATTATTCCCCATTTTACAGGAAACAGAGACCCGATTTGACCTCAGGTCTTTCTGACTACAGATCCAGCTCTCTATTCACTGTGCTACTTACTTAGTAGATGCTTCTTGGGGACCAGAGCTATGTCATATATTTTAACTTTCTTACCTTCTTAGAACACTGCCTTGTCTATATAGTAGATAGTCAAGTAGATGTAGTGGAAAGAACACTGAATTTGGAGCCAGATGATCTGGATTCTATTTCTGACTCTGTGGTTTATTCCCTCCACAACCTTGGGCAAGGCACAGACCTAATTTTTTCATGTGCAAAATTAATGGATTGCACTAGATGGCCTCTATGCTCACTTGCAGATCTAAAACTCTGGAATGCTATTTATTAACCATGCCAATATGTTTGGAGGATACTTTGGTACCTGGCTCCGCACTCCTGCTTCCTTGACTCATTTCCTCTCTTCTGAGACAGAACAGAGTCTGTAAGTGTTGTTAGACCAATATGTATCAGTCAGAGCCATAAGGAATGTAGCAAAGCAAATTATCAAGAATTCCAGGACCAACTAATACATTGCACTGACCCAACCATTCTGGAGAGTAATTTGGAACTCTGCTCAAAAGGCTATCAAAGTGTGTATACCTTGTGATTCAGCAGTGTCACTACTGGGTGTCTATCCCAAAGGACCCACATGTGCAAAAATAGTAGCAAAGAATTGAATTTTTGTGGTAGCAAAGAATTGAAAAGTAAGTGAGTGGATGCCCATCAACTAGAAAATGGCTGAATAAATTGTGGTATATGAATGTTATGGAATGTTATTGCTCTGTAAGAAATGACTAGCAGGATGATTTCAGAGAGACCTGGAGAGACTTACATCAACTGATGCTGAGTGAAGTGAGTAGAACTTAGAGGACAGTGTACACAGCAATAACAAGAATTTGTGATGATCAACTCTGATGGACATGGCTCTTTTCAACAGTGAGATATAATCCAGGACAATTCCAGTGGTCTTTTGATGGAGAGAGCCATGTGCATCCAGGGGAAGGACTGTGGGGACTGAATGTGGATCACAACATAGTGTTTTCACCTTTTTATTGTTGTTTGCTTGCTTTTTTTATCTTTTTGAACTGATTTTTCTTGTGCAGCATGACATATGTGGAAATATGTACAAGAAGAATTGCACATGTTTAATATGTAACGGATTATTTGTTGTCTAGGGGAAAAGGGTGGGGGGAAGGGAGAGAGAAAAATTTGGAACACAAGGTTTTGCAAGGGTGAGTGTTGAAAACCATCTTTGCATGCATTTTGAAAATAAAAGTTGTTATTTAAAATTTAAAAAGAAAAAAAGAATTCCAGGTCCCTAGAAAACATACTATGAAAAAGCATCCTTAGACCCCAGCATCCTTGGAGGCAGCTTTTTTGATTCTCTGCCGCCCTCTGGTGGTCATTTTGTATTTAAATTCCATCCCACAACTCCAGCCCCAGCATACACATAGTGGTGTCCCTATGCACGCCCATAAGTGCCGTTGAGTCATTTTTCAGCCATGTCCAGCTCTTTGTCACCTCCTTTGGGGTTTTCTTAGCAAAGATACTGGAGTGGTTTTCCAGCTCATTTTATAGGTGAAAAAAACTGGAACAGGATGAAGTCATAAAAAAATTGACCCTGGCCCAGGGTCACCCAGCTAGTGTCTGAGACCATATTTGAACTCAGGAAGTTTCGTCTGTCTGACTCCAAGCCCAGCACTCTGGTCACTAGACCCCCTAGCAACATATACATATACAGGCACATGTATGCACACATGCCTTGCACATTTGCTTTATGCATATTTTATGCACTTAAGAACATCATTCTGAACTTAACTATAGCCAGATTACCAATGGAAGGAAAGAAGGAAAGGAACATTGATAACATATGTGAACATCTGTATACATACATGTGCACGTAGATCCACATAAGTGTTTTGTATGTTTATATATGTAGATCATATCTATTTCTATGTATGTATACATACACATACATTTATGTATTGGGACAAGAGATATTGACAGTTCCTTTGCTGTCAGTTTATCCAGTCTCATAAAATTTAATAAAACTCTCCCATCCCACTGCAAATCCTATTCTTTGAAAATGTTGTTGTTTGTGAAACGATGGGCCTTTATCAGATGCCTTCTTTGTGCCCAGCCCTGTGTAAACACCGAGGAAAGAGTTGGGTTCCGGCACAGCCACTGCTCTCACCGAGTGCTGGTCAGCAATCTATGTGTTAGGGTGCTCCGTGCATTGTGCTCTCCCCCAGAACCCTCTCCTCCCCTCCCCAGCTCCCGCCTCTCCCCCAGAAGCCTTCATGCCCTTAAACGACCCTGACTGGTACCTGGAGAGGCAGAGTCTTGCAGCTGTTGTGCCCAATGAGCCAGTGACCGCCTGCTGAGATACCGAAGAAGCCAGGGCAAGGCTCAGCAGGCTTGAGGACTACTCATACCTTTGATGAGTTTACCTAAGTACATAAAAGTGCAATTATTAGCTTAGGAGGTCCAGCTTAAAAATAACGGTAATATGTAAATTGTTGAGTTATGTAAATTCACATAAGTGGTTTATCAGTACAGACGACTGCACTGAGGGTTGGTCTGTTTTAGGAAGTTAGGTGCTATAGTGCTGGCCCTGGAATAAGGAAGACCCGAGTTCACATATGGTCTCAGAATCCTGCCAGTTGTGTGGCCCCGGCCCTAGCACTTAGCTCAGCTCTACTTCAGTATCCTCAATTGTAAAATGGAGATAATCATAATTCACGATGGTTGGAAAGACCAAATGGGATAACATTTGAAAGTCCTTAGCAAGGGGACTGGCACCTAGTAGGTGCTTAATCAATGTTCCTTTCCCTCTTTCTGTCCTTTGGTAGTCTGGCTCTAATTAAGCTCAGAATGATGTTCTCACATGCATAAAATAAATAGTTATGAATACAAAGAAAACCAGTTACATAAGAAAACAGATATCAAAATATATTTAAGTGTTGGATGCACACCGGACACAGAGATCACAGTAGACATTATGTGGGAGACTGCAGTAGTTTCCTACTTAAGGCTCTAGGAGAAGAGGCTTCCCAGAAAACCTCAGCTCCTCGCATGGTATTCACTGAGAGGGGAAGGGAATCGGGCCGCAGCAGAGCCAGGGAAGGGTGACTCAGCAAAGGCTGCACTGCAGCTCTGCTGTTTATCTCTGAGGAAACCCCTGAGCCTCTCTGGGCCTGGACAGAGCATCTTCTGGGCCATCTCTTCTGCCTAGATACCCAGGAGGTTATGATGAAGGATTGCTGTCTTGATTAAATCCATATACCAATTATTAAGTGCTGACTATGGACATGACACTGTCCCGGGCACTAGTGATAAAAAGACAAAAAAAATGGTCATCTCTTCCCTCAAGATTCTTAGGTTTTAGATGGAGGGAGAGAGGCAAAGTGATGTTATAAAGCAGACGAGCAAATAAGCAAATACCAAAGGGGAGTAAAAAAACATTTATTAAGGAATTATTGTGTCAAGAATGATGGCACAGGCTGGGAATATAAATACAAGCACAAAGACAGAAGGGAGCTAAAAAAAACAGGGGTGGTTTGGGGGATGAAGATATGATTCTGAAGTTCAGAAAGTCAGGGCCAGGGCCAGGAAAAGAATGCAGGTTCGTGGGCTGCAGAAGGCAGTCACCAAGGAGAGCAGACCTCAAAGAGTAGGATGATGCAGGGTGAGGAAGCCCCAGCTGCTGAGGATGAGACAGTAATAGACAAATTATTTTAAAATCCAGAAAGTCAGGAGCAGGCCAGAAGGAGAGTGAAGGCAGGCGAGACTGAGAGCTTCTACAAAACAGGTTTCTGGAGGGTACTCACCAATGGGAACAGAGGGGGCACAAGCTGAAAAGATTATATATACTCTCCCTCTCCTAATTATTACTCAATGATTGGAGGAATAGAGGCAAGGAATCATAACACAGTTCCTGAGGGAAAAGAAACAAAACTAAGAATTTTAAGAGATGGGTCTGAAGAAGAAGGGCATTCTAAATATAACAGATATGACTGATGTTCCCACTTTCTTAGGGACAGACCTGTGAGGTTTTACCTCTATCCTCAAAGTTCTCTAATACAATGAAGGCCTGGGAAGATCTCTGCTCAAGCTTATTACCCCCAGTTTTTAGATGCCCAGTGACTAGCACCCCAGTTTCATTTTACTACCTATTACCAGATTAACTTCTACAAAGAAATATTAGGGCTGTTGAGTGGCTCAATAGATAGGGTGCCCAACCTGGTATCAGAAAGATTCATCTTCCGGGGGTCAAATCCAACCTTAGACAATTACTAGCAGTGTAACCTTGAGCAAGTCACTTCACCTTACTCACCTCAGTTTTCTCATCTGTAAAATGGGATCCCACACGGGGTCACAAAGAGTCAAACAGGACTGAAAAACAATTGAACAATAACATCAAATAGAATACTGCTCTATTTCCATAATAACATAATGCCTGTAAGGAAATGTCTGCTTCTTCCCCTACATGAGAATTAACTGTGGGTTCTGTGAATCTAAATGTAAACAGGAACTCTAGAAGTGGGTGTGCTGTGTAAAGCAGCAATGTGAGTCTGCTATAGGAGTGGGCAAGCCTGGATGTTGTTTCTGAGAACAAGTCAGACAGAGAAATCTTGTCTGGATAGAGAAACCAGCAGCAGCAGGAGGAGGAATGAGGCAGTAAAATTCCACAGAATTAACAAGTAGAGGAGGAAAAGAGATAGAAAGGTGAATCTAATACAAGAAGCATTTGTTAGGAGCCTGTCAGGTACAAGGCACCCTGCTAGGGCGTGGGGGTACAAAGAGAAAATAGCCCCTGTTTTCAAAGACATGGTATTCAACAGGAGGGAGGCAACAAGCAAAGTAATAAGCATATGCAAATGGTTTGAGGAGGAAGGAGATAGTACTAAAGGAACCCAGAAACATCTTCCTAAGGGACGGACTACAACAGTGGGAACAGGATGCTCCTTGAGATTTTCTGTGTTTGTTGATCAGGGCCCCCAGCACTACGTTTATGTGATGGACAAATGAGGGAGAGAGAGGCGGCAGAAAAGGCACGGTGTGGACAAAGAGTAATAAATGACAGGAGCACCCTGATCTGCCATACTCGGGTATAAGCCCCCACAGAAGGGATGCAGAGAACAGCAGCCACTTCCAGTGGATTTAGGCATGAGCTCTGATCCTTCTCTGAGAGAATTATATTCCTGGCTGTTGCTAAAAGACATGGTCAACTCAACAACTACGGGTGCTATCCTGCTTTAGCAGGTCATGGGTACTCCTGAAAAGCTCTTGTGGAATAAAATGGGCCCTGGGGTTTTACCTGGGATTTTATGGAAGGAGAGCATCCTTTCTGTTTTAGTAATTACAGCACTGAGTTAAGGCAACAAAGGTACCAGCAAATGAAATGGGAAGCACCAGAAATGCTGCGAGTCATAAGTATTTTATACTGAAGAGGAAGCACAATAAACCACCTCTATAGGGGAGCCAGAGCCCCCATTAAGTCCCCAACTCTGCTAACTGAGATGGGACCATGAATGATTTTTTTTTCTCCCTGAGGCTGGGGTTAAGTGACTTGCCCAGGGTCACGCAGCTAGGAAGTGTTAAGTGTCTGAGACCAGATTTAAACTCGGGTCCTCCTGAATTCAGGGCTGGTGCTCTATCCACTGTGCCACCTAGCTGCCCCCCCCCATGAATGATTTTTAGCCCTCAGTCCCACAATCCAAAGCTTCTTATTCCTGTAGACCTGCAAAGCAAGGGACAACTACTCCCTCTGAAATTCATGAGTCTGGCTGTGACAGCTCAAAAAATCCATTGATGTAATTCTGTGGGAATTTGGTACAGCTTATAGGTGGGGGCGGCTGAGTGTCAGAGCAGAGTCAGTGCCTGGCCTTAGACACTACTAGTCACTTACCCACCTCTTTGTCTCAGTTTCCTCATCTATAAAAAAGCCAGAAAAGGAAATGGCAAATCACTGTAGTGATTTTGCCAAGAAAACTACACATGGAGTTACAAAGAGCCGGACATGACTGAAAAATTTAACAACAAAAGGTTTCTATTGCATTTACTATGCCATGATCTCAACAGCACTGGGAGGTACAAACTATTATTATTCTCACTTCACTGATGAAGAAACAAATAGAGTTAAGTTCGCCCAGGTTCACATAGCTGTTAAGTGTCCGAGTCTGGATTGGACCTTAGGTTTTCCTGGTTCCGAGCTCAGTCCTCTATCCACTGAGCCTCCCACCTGCTGCCTAAATCTTCCTCAGCAGGCTAGTTAATCCAATGTTGGGGGAGGAGGGATTCCTTGTAAAACCTTTAACATATACATATAGATGGAGAATGAGAGTCTTCCATCAGTCACTGCTACTGGCAAGAGTAGCAAGACATAGGCAAACCAATTCCTTCATGGAAGATAGTTGGTCTGATGGGAAAAACACTGGATAAACAGTGAAAAGACCAGACTTTGAATCCTTTCTCCATCCCTTATGAGCTGAATTATTTTGGATAAGTCACTTCACTATTATAGGCAACAAGGTGCTTAACCTTGAAAAGGAGCTGTGGGCTCAGGAGTGGCAACCTGGAAGTGGCAACCACTGTCCTGAGGAGAGGGAGCCAAATAGCCCCAGAGTCGTCCTGGGGAGGGAGAGACAGGAGACGGCCTGCACCAGGCAATTCAAATTACCCCCTCCCATTGGCCACGTCTCCTGCAGACCTACGGGGAGCCCAGATGGTTGGCAACGGCATTACTTCCAGCCTGGAGCCCTCAATCATCAACCTGGGAAGTCCTGCCTATAGTGCTGAAGATGAAATAGCTGCAGCTACTAAAGATGCAGAAAAGAAAATTCTTGTCACCAAAAGCCTTGACACTCTCAGAGAGCTAAACATCAGGAACTGTCAGTGGGAATGCCATTCAAGGAGCACCACCATCTGCTTTGCTATTGCACACCCTGAAGACAATGGGACCTTTCTATCTCTGACTCTGGATTAAAACCCTCTCATTAGGCTCTCTCCCCCATTAGAAGGAGTGCTCCTTGAGAGCAGCAGACATCCCCAGCATTTAGCACATGGAAAACACTTATTCCATCCATTTATTCATTCACTCATTCCATGAATAGATTTAAAGGGATCTGTGAACTTGGATGGAAAAATAGATCTTTATTTTCACTAATCTCTAACTGAAATGTAGCATTTCTTTCAAATATGAATGCAGGCAACAAATGTGATTCTGAGGAGTTAATAGGCTTCACCAAAGTATCAGAGTGCTCCATGACACAAAAGAGGTTAAGGTTTCCTGGCCTAGATAAATTAGTCAACCTTTAAAAGTCCCTTCCAGCTCTAAAATCTCTGGCTCTCTGACCCTTTCTACTTCTCTTGCAAAGTTCTCAAGTGATAATATGGTATGATCTTCCTATGTCCACTGTGCTTCTCTTCATTGCCCTTTGGGTGAACTGAAATTTTAATTCTTCAGAGATTGGATTACTCTATGACTCATATAGCATCATCAGGAGAATACTGATATTTTTTAAAAGAACCTTAAGCTTAAAGTCATTAAAAATACTGTGGGAGAATTTTCCCAAAAGGAAACCCAGTTCTCCCCCTTCTTTTTTTCCTTAATTCTGGGCTCAATTTAATTCCCATCCTCCATGTCTGCCCAGGTTATAGGTACTAATGGACTCTCTGCATGGGTCTTCCATCCAACTGCATGTCATATCTTAGACACTAGGCATCCTGCATCTACTTTCTTATGTAATTACTCAGCCAATTATTTATTAAGAACTATATGTATTCCTTGTTAATTGTTAAGTAAATTTATCAGGCCACACTTATTTAGTAAAATAAGAAGAATACAAATCACATTTATATAGTAATTTCAGGTTTGTAAATTCTTTCCCCCAAACAACCAAGAATAGGATGTAGAACCAAGATACCTAGATTCGAATTGTGTCTACAACTTTTGTTTTCTATGTGAATCACTTACTTTTTTTCTTACCCTGAGGGTAAGAAAACTTGACTACTCACCCAATTAAGTTGCTGGGAGGAAAATGTCTGACACATCTTAGGCACTTAATAAAATGCTTACTGACTTCTTAACTTGCAACCCTTAAGAGTTCTACATGAGTTTTGAGTAATTACTATTTTTGAAGAAGAAAATAATATATGAGACTAATCTAGTCCTGGCTAGGTGATGCTTTATAAAATATATTTCCTTAATTGTGTAGATATCAATTGCTCAGTCAGTACATGGTTGGACAGTTGTTAGGTGTTAATACAGCAATTTTTTTTTTTACCCATTCTTTTCCCTGTTTGCTTTCTAGCTTCCTTTCAGGTCCTAGTTACCAATCAGTTAATAAACATTTATCAAGCATCTTATGTGCCAAAAACTGTGCTAAGCTTCTGAGGATGCAAAAGAAGTCAAAAGAAAGTACCCACCTTCAAGGAGATTACAATTTAAATAGGGAGACAATGCAAAAAAAATACACACACACACACACACACACACACACAAACATGTCAAATGCAGAATGAGTAGGAAAATAAAAAGAAGGCACTGCAATTAAGGAGAGTTAGAGAAAGACTCCTTAGAAAATGGCATTTTATTATGGACTTCTAGGAAATCAGAGAGAACAGTAACTGAAACGGAGGAAGGAGAGCATGCTAAGCATGGAGGTCTAGGAAAAAATGCCCAGAGCTGCGAGGATGGAGTTTATTGGTGGTGGAACAGCCAGGCAGACAGGGTCAGTAGATGAAAGAGTATGTAAGTGAAGAATAAAATGTACCAAGACTGGACAGGTAAGAGGGGACTGAGTTATTGGGACTTTGAATACCAAGCAGCATTGGGTTTTTTTGTTTGTTTGTTTGATACTGGAGACAACAGGAAGTCCTATGGAGGCCTTCAAACAATCAGGCAGCTGATGGGTAATTATTAAGCTCCTCCCATGTGCCAGCATCCTGCCAGGTCTTGGGGGCAGGACGGGGACTCGGCCACTTGCTGTCCTCTCACAACCCACCCCTCATTTTGGGGATCAGCACCCATGCCAGAACTCTCATCTGTGGCTGCTACATAAGAAGAATGACTCCCAATGGCAGAGCATGGTTTGGAACTGGTAGGAGATCTTCTGGAGGGACACAGAAGGCTTGGTTTCCTTCTCTCTCTCATTTAGCTTCCATCTCCTTCCCTCTTCGAACCGAAGGGTTGAGCTTTCTGATGACCAGGAAGATTTGGCTAGCCGCTCACCCCAAGAAGAGAGGTGAGATCCCGGTCAGTGGCCCCAAACTTCATCAGGTCTTCTACACCCCTCTTTACCCTGTCCCTGCCAGGCCTGCTTACGAGTTCAGTGGGTACACATGCCGGCTGAAAATCTGAAGAGAATAATAAATAGATTTTGGAACTCCAGGAGCAGCCTGACCACCCAAGCCCCAAATCTGGGTTTCAGGGCTCCTTTCTCTCCTTCTGGTTATTCCCATTCTAAGGGCAGCAGCAGTAGCAGCAGCAACCACCACCACAACAGCAAGGCAACTCTGTGTTGCTGGCCCTGGCCCTCTGCCTTCCAGGCATGGGGATGAGGTGAGTTGTGGTACCCATGCTATCTGGTAGACAGACAAGCGTTTTCTCCCTCCCCTTCCTTCTTTCCTTCTTCTTCATCTCCTCCTCCAAGCCTTATTTTCCCAACCTTCCTCTTTCCTCCTCTCCCTCTTCCTTCTTTCCTCTTGCTTGTTTGGGGAAGGAGAAAGGAGTTTAGGTATAGGGAGAATTAATTCCTCATGAGGGCTTCTTTTCTTTCTGTCCTCATGTGTGTCCCCGTAGTATTCCTTGAGCCCAGGCCTTTGAATGGCAGTCTAAGTCACAGGGAGGGGAACAAAGGATCAGCTGCTTGGAAGGAATGGGTAGAAGGCGGATTGGGTGGGTGGTTTTGAGCTCAGATAGATTATGGCTGGCAAACCCAGCCTCTAAATCAGCCTTCCCAAGAAAAGGAGCAGCAGGTAGGCTGTTTCTCTGGCAAACCTGTTCCCTCAGATACCAGGAGTTATTTTTTAGATAGCACAGCAGCAACCTCCTCTCTGTAACCCCCACCCCACCTAGGTTCCTGAAGGAAATAGATACCTGTGATGACCACATTAGCACCCTGGATACCTTAGAATCAGCCGGAGCCAGGATAAGCAAAAGTCTTTATTCTAGGTCTTTATCGGTAGAAATGAAGAGAGTGGACAGGTAGGATCTCTGAGACCTCACCTCTTCGTCTCTCTCGCAGAAGTGACCCTGGCTAGTCTCAGTGCACCTCCTAGTCCCTCCCACAATTCTCTGTATACACCAAATGATTGGGCTAGCACAGGATAGTGGGAAGGGCCATTTTCCAAGCATATTCTTATAGCGTATTGTCCAATCAGTAATTAGCCTCAAGTGCTCGACTGTCCGACCTCAGTGCATTAACTCAAGAGTTTCAGCCCTTTACAGATACCTATATTAAATCTGGTTTGAGATCTGTGAAACTCCCTTGCATAACTAATGATGAGTAGACATCATGGTTGCAGGATGGGGAGGGAATTTTGGGGCTAGGTAAATGAAATAGTTAATAAAAAATCAACTTCTATTATTTTTTTTAAACAAAAGGGAAAAACATGTACAACATAAAGTTAACAAATCATATACATTAAACTACAAAAATTAATTCATGAAAGATCATTTGGTAGAAATGGAAATAATAGTTGAGATGATCAGGAAAGACATCATGCAGAACCTAGCTTCTTAAATTGTGGTTACCAACCTTATATGGGTCTTCTAACTGAATATGGGGGGTGTGAAATTATGATTTATTATCAGTAAATGTTTCATTTGTATATTTGTTTTATATACCTATATACTTGGGATCATGTACAAATATCTCAAGTGAAAAGGAGTTATGAATGGAAAAAGTTCAAGAAGCCCTGATGTAGAAGATGGTGACTAACCTCTATCTTTAAGGAAGAGGTATCACAGAGTTCAGGAGGGGAAATGATGTCCAGTGAGGATAGAAAGACAGACTGGAACCAGGAGTTGTAGGGATTTAGAGGTTAAACAGAATAGCTTATATTTTGTTCTACAGTGAATGGGAAGCAAATGGAATTGATTAAGTGTAGTATAGGTCAGATCTGTGCTTATGGAAAATTACTTGGCAGCAGAAGGTTAAACAGACTGAAGTAGTGAAATACTTGTGGCAGCAAGATTTTTGAAGAGGCTTTTGCAATAATCTAGGAAAGAGATGGTGAAGACCTAAGCTAAGGTAGTAGCTGTATGAATTGAAAGTAGGGGTTAGATGTGAGAGATGTTGTGAAAGTAAAGATAGCAAGATTTTGAACTGATTGACTATGTCTGTTGGAAGAGATTGAAGAGTCAAGAATAATGTTGATATTATGAACCTGAGACCCTGGAAGAATGGTAGTGCCTTTGAAAGAAATGGAGGTATTTGGAAGAGGGAATAGTTTAGGAGGAAAGTAACAAGTTCAATTTTAAGATGCCTCTAGGATATTCATTTTGAGATGTCTAATAGGCAGTTGGTGATATGCTACTAAGGCTTGGATGACAGTCCCGAGTTGGGACTATAAGTCTGAAAATCTAAAAATCTGAAAATACATATTGATAACAATTAAACCCATAAAATATTTTTAAGTTATCAAGAATATAAATGGAGAAAAAAAGAGACAGAACCTTAGGGAATATCCTAAGTAAGGAGGCATGATGAGGACGATGGACCAGCCAAGGAGACTAAGAATTAGATCTCCCAATTACCAGAGAGTGTTCCATTGCTTTCATTAGAAACCCTGACATTCCCCTATCTGACCATAACTTTGTTATCATTCTACCTTTTGCTAGGTCTTGCCCCTTCTACACTTGCCCTTCACTTTCATCAATATCTTTGCTTCCTCTACTCCTTAGTACTTTCTCAGATCAGAAACACTGTTCTAACTTCATTCCCATCCCCTCTCTAACAACAAGCCAATAATTACCATTTCAGTGTTCACTCAATTTTTAGAAAAAAATGGAAAGACTTGCACAAGATAAACAGCAAAAAGAGCAGAACCAAGAAAACTTTGTATATACAGTAACAGCAATATTGTTTTAAGAATGAATTTGAGTGAATAAGTTAATTTTGTCTATTATAAAAATCCCAATTAGCTATAAAGAACATAGAAAAAAACTATCTACATCCAGAGAAAGAACTGATAAGTAGAAGTATGTAAAGAATAATTTTACATATACATATATCCCCAAACAATGTCTAATGGTAGTCACCTCTTTGGTGGAATGGAGAAAGAAAAGAAAAAAAATCTACATGATAATTTTGCTGTATTTTTTAAAGGAATAGCAAGTTGTGCATAGTAGACTTTCAGTTTCATATGCAATCATCTTTTTATTGTTATAAATATAAGTTATTTATTTTATGGAAATGCTTGTTTTATTCCACAAATTAAAACTAAAATTGAAAAATCAAATCTTTATAGTCCCTCTATTCTATATATCCCTTTTTTCCTTTTCTTATCATTGCCCTTCTCTTGCCAAATGTCAGGCCTGGATTACTCTTGCCATCTGCCACCTCTTTTTCTGTTTATAAGCTACTGATCAGAGTTGGAAGAAATCCCAGAAAGTCGTTCATGTTATTAAACTTCAACTGGATCCTCACTGCAGCAAGGCAGCCCTTTTATTCTTCATTGATTCCCTAGCTCACTACCCAGTGAAGCTATTACAAACTTTTTGTGTCTTCCTTCTTCAAACCCCATTCTCCTCCCATAAGTCCTCCCCCCCACACTGTTACTCTTCCTCTCTAAGGTGAGGACTTACCAAAAGAACTGATGCCATCCTATGTAAGTCTTCTCTTTTAATCACTCTCCTTATTTTAATACTCTTCTGACATCAACTCTCACACTCCCATCTTTTTTCCCAGTTTCTGACAAGGAGATGACTCTTCTCCTTGCCAATGTCACATGTCCTATCCCCTTTTGTGTTCTCCATAGATTACTTTCTTTTATTGTTAATTTTATAATTATAAAAATTTGTTTGACAGTACATATGCATGAGTAATTTTTTATAACATTATCCCTTGTATTCATTTTTCCAAATTTTCCCCTCCCTCCCTCTACTCCCTCCTCTAGATAACAGGCAATCCCATACATATTAAATGTGTTACAGTATAATCTAGGTAAATTATATGTGTGTAAATCCAATTTTCTTGTTGCATATTAAGAATTGGATTCCAAAGGTATAAGTAACCTGGGTAGATAGACAGTAGTGCTAACAGTTTACCTTCAATTCTCAGTGTTCCTTCTCTGGGTGTAGTTGTTTCTGTCCATCATTGATCAACTGGAAGTGAGTTGGATCTTCTTTATGTTGAAGATTTCCACTTCCATCAGAATACATCTTCATACAGTATTGTTGTTGAAGTGTATAGTGATCTTCTGGTTCTGCTCATTTCACTCAGCATCAGTTGATGTAAGTCTCTCCAAGCCTCTCTGTATTCCTCCTGCTGGTCATTTCTTTTTTTTTTTTTTATTATATATATATATATATATATATATACATATATATATATATATATATATATATATATAATATTATCCCTTGTATTCATTTTTCCAAATTACCCCCCCTCCCTCTATTCCCTCCCCCCGACGACAGGCAATACCATACATTTTACATGTGTTACAATATAGTCTAGGTACAATACATGTGTGCGAATATCATTTTCTTGTCTGCTGGTCATTTCTTACAGAGCAATAATATTCCATAACATTCACATACCACAGTTCACCCAACCATTCTCGAATTGATGGACATCCATTCATTTTCCAGTTTCTAGCCACTACAAAAAGAGCTGCCACAAGCATTTTGGCACACACAGGTCCCTTTCTCATCTTTAGTATTTCTTTGGGATATAAGCCCAGTAGAAACACTGCTGGATCAAATAGTATGCACAGTTTGATAACTTTTTGGGCATAGTTCCAAATTGTTCTCCAGAATGGTTGGATTCTTTCACAACTCCACCAACAATGCATCAGTCTCCCAGTTTTCCCATATCCTCTCCAACATTCATCATTATTTGTTCCTGTCATCTTAGCCAATCTGACAGGTGTGTAGTGGTATCTCAGAATTGTCTTAATTTGCATTTCTCTGATCAATATTGATTTGGAACACTCTTTCATATGAGTGGAAATAGTTTCAATTTCATCGTCTAAAAATTATCTGTTCATATCCTTTGACCATTTATCAATTGGAGAATGGTTTGATTTCTTATAGAGTCAGTTCTCTCTATATTTTGGAAATGAGGCCTTTATCAGAACCTTTAACTGTAAAAATATTTTCCCAACTTTTTACTTCCCTTCTAATCTTGTTTGCATTCGTTTTATTTGTACAAAAGCTTTTTAATTTGATGTAATCAAAATCTGCTATTTTGTGATCAATAATGATCTCTAGTTCTCCTTTGGTCATAAATTCTTTCCTCCTCCACAGGTCTGAGAGGTAGACTATCCTCTGTTCTTCTAATTTATTTATGATCTCATTCTTTATGCCTAAATCATGGACCCATTTTGATCTTATCTTGGTATATGGTGTTAAGTGTGGGTCCATATCTAATTTCTGCCATACTAATTTCCAGTTTTCCCAACAGTTTTTTTCAAATAATGAATTCTTATCCCAAATGTTGGTATCTTTGGGTTTGTCACAAACTAGATTGCTATAGTTGTACCCTTTTTTGTCCTGTGTACCTAATCTATTCCACTGATCGACTAGACTATTTCTTAGCCAATACCAAATGGTTTTGGTGACTGCTGCTTTATAATATAGCTTTAGATCAGGTACAGCTAGACCACCTTCATCTGACTTTTATTTTTCATTAATTCCCTTGAAATTCTCGACCTTTTATTCTTCCATATGAATTTTGTTGTTATTTTTTCTAGGTCATTAAAATAGTTTCTTGGGAATCTGATTGGTATAGCACTAAATAAATAGATTAGTTTGGGGAGTGTTGTCATTTTTATTATATTCACTCGGCCTATCCAAGAGTACTTAATGTCTTTCCAATTATTTAAATCTGACTTTATTTTTGTGGCAAGTGTTTTGTAATTTTGCTCATATAATTCCTTACTTTTCTTTGGTAAATGGATTCCCAAATATTTTATACTCTCAACATTTGTTTGGAATGGAATTTCTCTTTGTATCTCTTGCTGTTGCATTTTGTTGGTGATGTATAAAAATGCTGAGGATTTATGTGGATTTATTTTGTATCCAGCAACTTTCCTAAAATTGTGAATTATTTCTCATAACTTTTTATTAGAATCTCTGGGGTTCTCCAAGTATACCATCATATCATCTGCAAAGAGTGACAGTTTGATTTCCTCATTACCTACTCTTATTCCTTTAATCTCTTTCTTGACTCTTATTGCCGAGGCTAGCATTTCTAATACAATATTGAATAGTAATGGTGATAGTGGGCAACCTTGTTTCACTCCTGATCTTACTGGGAAAGGTTCCAGTTTATCTCCATTACATATTATGCTTGCTGACGGTCTTAAATATATGCTCTTGACTATTTTAAGGAATAGTCCATTTATTCCTATACTCTCAAGCATTTTTAGTAGGAATGGATGTTGGATTTTATCAATTGCTTTTTCTGTATCTATTGAGATGATCATATGGTTTTTACTAATTTGATTATTAATATGGTCAATTATACTAATAGTTTTCCTAATATTAAACCAGCCCTGCATTCCTGGTATAAATCCTACTTGATCATAGTATCTTATCCTGGGGATGATTTTCTGAAGTCTTTTTGCTAATATCTTATTTAAGATTTTAGCATCAATATTCATTAAGGAGATTGGTCTATAGTTTTCTTTCTCAGTTTTCAATCTACCTGGTTTAGGTATCCATGCCATGTCTGTGTCATAAAAGGAGTTTGGTAGGACTCCTTCATCCCCTATTTTTTCAAATAGTTTATATAACATTGAGGCTAATTGTTCTTTAAATGCTTGGTAGAATTCACATGTAAATCCATCTGGTCCTGGGGATTTTTTTCCTGGGGAGTTGATTAATAGCTTGTTCTATTTCTTTTTCTGAAATGGAACTATTTAAGCCGTTTACCTCTTCCTCTGTTAATCTAGGAAGCCTATATTTTTGGAGGTAGTCATCCATTTCACTTACATTATCAAATTTATTGGCATAAAGTTGGGCAAAGTAACTCCTTATTATTTCTCTAATTTCCTCTTCATTGGTGGAAAGATCCCCCTTTTCATTTTTAAGACTAACAATTTGATTTTCCTCTTTCCTTTTTCTGATCAGATTTACCAAAGGTTTATCTATTTATTGGCTTTTTCATAAAACCAACTCTTGGTTTTATTTATTAATTCAATATTTTTTTTTTACTTTCAATATTATTGATTTCTCCTTTTTATTTTAGAATTTCAAGTTTAGTTTTTGGTTGGGGGGTTTTAATTTGGTCTTTTTCTAGCTTTTTAAGTTGCAGGCCCAATTCGTTAATCTTCTCTTTCTCTATTTTATTCAAATAAGCCTCTAAAGATATAAAATCTTTAGCTTTAGCTGCATCCCACAAATTTTGGTATGATGTCTCATCGTTGTCATTATCTTGGGTGAAATTATTGTTTCGATAATGTGCTGTTTCACCCAGTCATTCTTTAAGATGAGATTATTCAGTTTCCAATTACTTTTTGGTCTATTTACCCCTAACTTTTTATTGAATGTAGTTTTTATTGCATTGTGATCTGAGAAGAAGGCATTTACTATTTCTGCCTTCCTGCATTTAATTTTGAGATCTTTATATCCCAATATATGGTCAATTTTTATATAGGTTCCATGAACTGCTGAGAAGAAAGTATATTCCTTTCTATCACCATTCAATTTTCTCCAAAGGTCTACCTAGTTTTTCTAATGTTCTTATTTGCCTTTTAATTTCTTTCTTATTTGTTTTGTGGTTTGATTTGTCTAAATCTGAGAGTGCAAGGTTGAGATCTCCCGCTATTATAGTTTTGCTGTCTATTTCTTCTTGCAACTCTCTTAACTTCTCCTTTAGGAAGTTAGATGCTATCCCACTTGGTGCATATATGTTTAGTATTGATATGGCTTCATTGTCTGTGCTACCTTTTAGCAGGATATAGTTTCCTTCCTTATCTCTTTTAATTAGATCAATTTCTGCTTTTGCTTGATCTGAGATAAGGATGGCTACCCCTGCTTTTTTGGCTTTACCTAAAGCATAATAGATTCTGCTTCAACCTTTTACTTTTACTCTGTATGTATCTCCCTGATTTAAGTGTGTTTCCTGTAAACAACATATTGTAGGGTTCTGACTTTTGATCCAGTCTGCTATCCACCTATGTTTAATGGGAGAGTTCATCCCATTCACATTTACAGTTAAACTTACTAATTCTTTATTTCCTGCCATCATATTATCCCGATTATGCTTTTTTCTCTTGTCCCCCCTGAACCCTGAATCCTAATTTGTGGACCCTACTTGTGATGCACAGCCCTCCCTTTTTAGTATACCCCCCTCCATTTTAGTCCCTTCCCCTTTCTTGTACCCTTCCCTTATTTCCCTTTTCCTTTTCCCTTTTCCTCTCCCCCCTTATAATGAGGTGAGAGAGAATTCTCTGAAAAACAAATATGTCAGTTATTTACTCTTTGAGTCTACTCTGATGAGAGTAAGATTCACACAATGTTTCTCCCCATCTCTAAATTTCCTCAGATATGGTAGATTTTCATAGATTACTTTCTTAATGGTCTCCTTGAATTTTTAACTTCTTCCTATCACTTGGCTCTTTCCCTCTTATCTTCAAACATACCCATCTTCACCATACTTAAAAGTCTTCACTAGACCTTACTTTACTCTCAATTTATTGTCCTGTGTTTCTCCCCTTTTTTCAGCCGCATCCCTTGAAAATCTTGTCTATACTTATCTTTTCTCTCATTTACTACTCCCTTAGTGTGAGGGAAAGAGTTGGGGATAAGAGGCATAATGGTGAATGAGGTGGTAAGTTCCCTGAAAAAGGAAGGAGAGTAATCTAGAGGGTCAGGATACTACTATATCTTCAAAAGGCTAGGAAATTTTAAGTATATGAGCTTCAAAAGAGGAAAGGTTCCTTTAGAAAAAGAAGGAATTTAGAAATGATTAATAGAGATAAGAGAGTGTTCCAACTCTCCCTCTGGGGCCAATGTAACAGAGCCGGGTAAGAGAAATTAGAACCAGCACTAGTGAAGACAACTGGGGATCCAGGTCTTAGTGGATTAGAATTTCAGCAAGAGAAAAAGTTCGGGACCAAATGGGGATTGCTTACTATGAAATAAGAATTCCAAGGGGAACAGTCGAGGGATTGGGAGAGATTTATTGGGATGTTTGAATCAAGTGGAGGAAGATGGAAACATTAGGAGGAGAGGGCAATAGACTGTTTTCTCTCAAAAGGCTATTGGCTATTTATTTCGAAGATATGGAGAAAAAAAGAAAAAAGACCAGGGCACTAAATCCATAGAAGTCCTTTCCCTTGAATCCAATATTAGCATGCATCCTCCTCCTCCTCAGTGGATCACACCTTCTAAAGAAGTGCAATAGAACTTGGATAGTAATTATTGCACCCTAAGCAGTGTTAATTAAAAAGCCTCCAACGTGAGAGACCCTGTCCTTGTTCAGCTATTCTAAAAACACCCCTTAGAGGAGATAGTGGATGATCTGTTGCTGAAGTGACTATATTTTTAATCTATGGTTAGTTGGCTTGCTTTGCATTTCAGAGGCAGGTTATTCATACCCTTCACATTTCTCTCATTAAAATAATCCGACATATCCATATAAAGTGTCTTTGCCTTCTAATAGTCCAAAGCCTGCTAAGCATCAAGTTGGCAGCACCTGCTTAGGTGCCTTACTTATAGGTTGAATTTTCCTAATTAGGTCCATTCTTGCATAGACCAGGGGCTTAGTATTAAAAAAAAAAAAAAAAAATCAGGACATTTGGATCCTAGACCCAATCCTATCTTTTTCCCCTTTTGTGAGGCAGCTGGGATTAAATGACTTGCCCAGAGTCACACAACTAGCAAATATTGTCTGAGAGGCCAGCTTTTAACTCGGGTCTTCTTGACTTCAGAACCAATGCTCTTTCCTCCGTGCCATTTAGCTGCTCCAAGACCCAATCCTTTCTACAATTAGATGCATAGCCTTAAACAAATCCCTTGATTGCTGCCAAAGGGAATAATGACAACTACTCTCCTTATCTCAAAAGATCATCCTAAGGCTTACAGGTTACAATGAATAAGAAAGTCTAATAAACAGTATGAATGCTATATGTAACATGGGGTACCCCAAAAAGTCTTAGTGAAGTTTTAAGTTAAAACAGCTCAAAATGACACTGAGTCTTTTGAAATATCCTAAACACATATGCACATCCATTATGATATGGCAAGTAGTAATAGCATCAATCAATCAATCAAACATGTTTATTAAGAATTACTATGAGATGTGAAACCTCCATTTTTCAGAACTGCCTTTGCTTTTGAAGGTCCAGTTCTTCCTGGAAGTCTTCTTTGATTCCTGTTCCCCATTCCCAAGCATTTGTATTCTCTCTCTCTCTTGAAATTACTTATTATTATAGATTTATAATCTATATAATTGTATCTACACCTACAATATTTTTATAATCCTATAATCAACAGGGTTATAGCTTTAGAGATGGGAAGAAGCCCAAGATTCCATGCCCCCCATTTTGCAATTGAAGGACCTAAGTCCCAGAGAGTAAGAAAGGAAACATCAGGTGTAAGGGTTAAAAAGCCTCTAGAAGCAAGGAATGCAGTTCAAGGCATGTGGGAGGACCCGAGGGATGAGAGATTCTGAGGCGCAGGTGAGTCCTACGTGGAGGTGGGGCACAGCCCCATGAGGTGGTGTCTGATTCCAGGTACCACGCCTCCCTCCTTAGTGCTCTCAAAGCCTTCTTCTTGGGCCAATCCCATTATGCCAGGTTCCTAGAGGACCTCCCCCTTCCCCCAGATCCTCAGGGGGGTATAAATATGTGTTATCTAAGAATAAAGTTCTCTTTCGCTTCACCACTACCTTCTGGTGGTCTGTCTCTATGGGTTCTGGGTTGGTGCCCGAAGACGGGTAAGTGTGGCCTAGCTGTGCCATCGACGGACGGGCATTAAGAGTAGCTCTAAGGGGAGCTACCAGGTTAGAGTAGTCCATAGGAATGTAACAATCAGGGCCAAAATTTGAGCCAAAACTTCTGCCTGAAAAGTCAGCATGTACTCTAATATGCCCAAACTGCCTTTTAAGTGTTTTTTTTTTTTATTATTTTTTTTAAATTTTATTATCTATGTACATGTTTTGTCTCTTAGGGGATTGAGTTAGCAGAGTGAATTACAGATATCATTGTAATGATGATGACCTAGCAATTAGAGTGCTTCACAAAAATTATCTCATCTGGTTTTCATAAAAACTCTAGAAGGCAGAAGCTATTAATATCCCCATTTTTATAGTTGAAAAAATTGAGGCAGAAAGAAGTTAATTAGCTTGCCCAAGGTTACAGAGTGTCAAAGATAGGAGTTGAACTAAGAATTTTTTTTTTTACTTTAGTGATAGTAACTATCTACTGTACTACTTAGCAAAAAAGAAAGTGATGAGTGAAAAAAAATTGTGGTATCCCAGTGGACAGAGGACTGGATTTAAAGTCAGGAAGACTGGAATTCAAGTCCTGCCTCATAGAATTACAAGCTATGTGACCCCAGGGGAGTCACAACCTTTTTCAACATCAAATAAAGGAGCTGGTTTTAAAGGTTTCATGCTACTCCCATGAAAAAGAGAGAGGGGGTCAGGAAAGCCACAATTTACCATTTCACATATTTCTAGACGAGCCCTTTATATGTAAATAAGGAAAAATGGCAACCTCACAATCAGTCTTTTCTGCCTGCCAACAGCAATCTCCTTTTGATCACACCCAGGAAAACTTTCTCTTTCAGCCTCCTTAGTCTTTGCACTGAATTATTTTCATCAGAAACAGGGCAGGCAACAGCAAAAGTCTGGGGGAGTGTTGGTGTTGGGGGAGGAGCAGAAATCTCAAAAGATTTTGAGATTTGCTTTCAGGGGTTGACTGCTCTCTCTGTTCTAACTGGTTTGGGGAGATTCATCCCATAATAAGTCAAAACCTTGAAGAACATATGCAGAAATCCTATCATTTAGGACATGAATTATTTTACATTTAAAAAATGTAGTATAGAAGGTCTTTTTTTTTTTAACTAGTTATTGTAAAAGTAAACAAATTAATCCCTAGCATGTGGGATGGCAAATAGCAAATGTGATCTTTCCATCTTTAGGAGAATGATTCAAAACAGAGCTTAGTGGTAACTGAAAGCTAGTCAGGCTCCATTCTGCCTTTCTTTTCCCCTCCCCCCAGTGTATACACAGAAAATATGTAGGGCAAAAAGATGGGAACATTTGGGGTTTAAATTTGGAAATGATTCCTTCATAACAGACACAGGCTTAGAGGAAGCAAAGGTTTTGAAACAAAATTGGACACACATTTTTTTACAAAGTAAAACTGATTTTAATATTATTGTTGTTGATGATACTGATTTCTTATACCTATTTGGTTCTTTTTCAATTTACAAGACAAGTTTTTCAGCCAATCTCTGTGAGGAAGATGTGAAATCCCATTTCACAGATAGAGAAATTGAGTCTCAAGAGAGCCTAAATGGCTCCTCTTAGACTTTTAACTCAAATCTATTGATTTTTTTTTTTTCTATACCAGACTGTTGCTGGTCTTGGGAAGACTTCCATAGACTGGCTTTGCTAGCTTATTGCCTCATCAAAGATCTCTGCTGCAGCAACCTTTATTAGGACTACTGGAAATCGAAATGATAATGAAATATCCTAGAAGTCACCGACTAACTCTTACTTCAGGAACACAGAGATCTATCTGGTAAGTGCAGAAGGAAGCTGCTGTTTCCCCTCTTCCATCAGGCAGAAAGAAGATGGGAAGAACACTCCCCCTTCTTGAGATCTGCTCTAAATAAAATGTCTGAGAGGAAGGATTGGAAAAATCCTAATCGGAGATTCTTTCCCCAATACAAAAAGTTTTAAATTGGGGGTAGGAGCCACAATAGTGGTGGCCATGCAGAGGACAGGCACACCTCGGATTCAGTGAAGGCGGTGATAATACCCTGGAGAAGAGGTGCATCCTGGGAGGGGCTGCCATGGTGAAAAGGCCGTGGCTATGGGGGGTAATCGGGTCAGGGACAGAAGCTGTGGACCTCAGGGAGGAAGTGTGGCCCCAATCACCAAGAATCTGGTGCCTCAGGAAAAGCCCCAGTCACTTCATCCCAGTTTTGACTGGGTTCAGATACACCCCAGCGTGGTCATACCCTCAAGCATAAAAGTTTTAAGGTAGGTATTAATCTTGACTCCTAATATCAGTATTATGTGGAATTTCCTATTGTTTTAAATGGTTTTCCTTTTTAAAAATTTACTAAGACAGAAGATAAATACTAGATAAAAAAGTCTGGGAAAATAAAATTGTAACTTCTAGACTCAAAGTTAGTCTTGTGGTGGGTGTGAGCAGGCTACCATATATAATCAAAAAGGAACTACTAAAAAGGAGATAAATTATCAAGGAAGAAGATACATGACAAGAATCAGGATAGCCAGGGATGTCCAATTGATATCCTTGTAATATTAAGAGACAATGAGTGAAGCTCCAGGCATATTGAGTAAGTCATCTGTAACAAACTTAGGGGAGGGACAAGAGCTATACTAAAAGGCAGGAACTAACAAATTGTTGTCTGCGTCATTTAAACAAACATCCACAAATAAAATCATTGGTTAATTTATCATAACAACTATAATAGACACTACTAATAGCAGCTGACACTTAGGTATCACTTTAAAGCATATAAAAATATCCTATATATGTCATCACACTTGATGCCTTCATAACAACCCTGTGAAGTAGATTTTTATTATCTCCATTTTACAAGTAAGGAAACTGAGGCTGAGAAGTTAGGCAACATTTGCTCAAAGTTATGCAGCTAGTCAGCTTCAAAGGCAACCTTGAAACTCAGGTTTTTCTGATTCCTAGTTCACCAATATATCTGCCTAGCTACTTCCTGTCATGTTGCAATTAAAACTAGGAATTAGACTTTCTAATGTATATATATATATATATATATATATATATATATATATATATATATATATATATATATATATATACATATATGTATATATACATATGTATGTGTGTGTATATATATATATATGTGTGTATGTGTGTATATATATATATATGTATATATACATATATATGAATATATGTATATATGTATGTATATATATATATATATATATATATATAAAACTTGCAAACCTGCAAATAATACAAATGCCTGGGACCCAGTAAGATAAGGCTCACCTATCAGAGTCAATGGAGTCAAGGCTCAAGCCCAGAGTACCAGAGGGAAGGAAAGGGGGTGACAACTTGGCAGAAGTGCAATGGCTAGAACTGGTAGGTCCTGGCTAACCAGTGGGACTGACTGACTCATCCCTGAGAACCCATACATGTCACCTGTTCTCATGGAAAGATCAGAGGGCATTAGGAATCGGATCTGGATACTCATTCCAATTATATGATCTTAAGTAAATCTACCTTTCCCCTCATGTGTAAGTGGGAATTACAATATCTATCCTATCTACCTCTTAGTGTTGTGAAAACAAAAAAAAAATGAAAACATGAATGTAAAAGCTTTAGTTCAATAAGTACTTATTTAGGCATTGTTTTATGTTGACACACAATACTAACAGTAGTAATTTGGAAACTCAAAAGTGCTAGCCAAGTGAAAGATGCATAGGGTGCCCTCCATATATCATCCTCCCTGATATAATTCTAATCCAAATGAGACCTATATACTTCCTAGCAGTTTTTAACCATTTTCTTTTCCCTGGTCTTAATTATAAAGCTTATGCTAGCTCAATAGGGTGAAAAGCTGTTAAAAAGCAATGGGCCACAGTCATCAAAGAGAAATGTTTAAATATTAGTTTAATTGTAAATTCCTAAATAATGTACATGTGGCAGTTATAACTTATTGATAAGCTACTTTAATAGAATGGCCTTCACCAGGTAGTCGCCATAGACTTTTTCTACTATCCAGCTCCAAATAAAAGAACATCACACACAAGCCTTTCCATTTAGATTGAGAAGCACAGATAAAGCCATCCATTTATATATAAATAGGAAACCTCAATTCCAAATATTAAAGATTTCAGGTTCCACTGCTCCTAAATGATATCTGCAATAGGACAAACTTGACAAATCAACAGCCTGACCTTAAAAGGGAGAGTTTCTAGATAAGTAATACATAATTCTAGATTACATAAAATTTCTGTGAGGCCAGGAAGTCAGTATATGTGGAGAAATATTTATGGGCCACTGCATTTTCTGTGCTATTATTATGAGCCCTTCTTCTCCAGGGCTATTTTCAGGGCTTCAAAAAATAGTTCTATGCCTGGATAGCATTGTATGAAAATACTGGTTAGGAAACTAGGGTAAAAGAATGAGTAGTGGGGGAGGAGGGATGCATGAGTCCCAGTCCATGATCTAGAAATAAATCAGAAGGATGTGGGAAGAGCCCTGATTCTTAGAGGAAGACAAGTGTTTGAATTTAGCCTCTCTGACACTCACTAGTTGTATGATCATTGGCAAGTCTCAGTATTTTATTTCATCCATAAAATGAGGAAAATAATAGCATCTGCTTGCTGTCTATTTTTTAAATTAAATGACATAATGAATGTAAAATGCTCGGTAAACATTAAAGAGAAAGGTAAATGTTTATTATTCTCTTCAGCCTCCCCTACTCTGTCCTCTTTAAGAACTGAACAAGTCAGGAAGTACCTATTAAGTACCTACCATGAGCCAGCTGAAGCACTATAAAGAAAATGAAGTTTTGTGTGTCTCTGAGTAAACCCTACACTCCCTAACCAGCAGATGATATTTAACAAAGTTAGGGAAAGGGACAAAAATTTGCCCTTCTCTTTGGTGCTGTTATTATCAGTGATACAATAAAACTGGGTAAATAAGACTAGGTGACAGGGTATGCTTTGTTTTCTTAGACATACTGGCTGTTTTTATTTTTTTTAAATCAGTAGATACTTCAGACTCTCTGTCCTACAAGTCCCACCTCACCAAGGACTGGCTAATTGCCGAGATCCAAGGAAGGGACTCACATCAGCTCATCTGGAATTGGCTCCTTCCCCAATTCCCCAGTAAATGATGTAGTCTTCTTGACACTAACATGGGCCCCTTGTGGGGAGGACCTGTTATCTTGGTATCCTCCTGAGGACCAGGCATGTATTTGGTTTTCACTAAATACAATGGATGGATGGAGCACCTGACCTAGAGTCAGTAGGACCTACGTTCCAGTGCAGCCTCAGACCCTCATTACCCATGTGACTTTGGGCAAGTCAGGTAATCCTGCCTGCCTCAGTTTCCTCATCTGTAAAATGAGCTAGAGAAGGAAATGGCAAACCACTTCAGTATCTTTGCCAAGGAAATCCCCAAATGGGGTCATGGAGAATTGGGCATAACTGAAACTCCTGAACAACTACAAATATTCAGTGAATACAATTACTTTATTTTTGCCATCTAAAAAACCTGGGCAACTTCTCTCTTAAGGTTTTGTTTGTTTTTAGTAAAACAATTAAGAGGCAGTGTGGAAGAAGCAGACTTTCTCTGCTTGGCCCCACAGGTTAGAAGTAAGAACAACAGATGGATTTCTGGGGGTCTTGAAGAGGAGGTAGATGAGCACTCACTGAAAACACTGTAGAGTGGATCCTATTAGACTGCTTCTAACTTGATAATCTGGGGTAACATCCATACAAGATGGATCATCAAAGCAGCACTTTAATGGCAAAACAGCATGTGAAGTTTTAAAGGCAGTGAGAGAAATGAGCCTAGTAACAAGGAAACCAGGCTCAGGTTGGACAGGGGATTAAGCCAGCAGGCAAAGATAGGGAGACAAGCTTAGTCTCACCCCCACCTTCAAAGGTCATCAAAGCAATAGCTTGGGGGAAGATGAGAGTAATGGTATGGGCTAGTAAAGGAACATATATGTATGTATATGTATATTATATATGTGTGTAAACAGGGATATAATCTCATTTGATCTTCACAACAAACTGAGAATAATATTGCTTCCATTCTACAGATGAGGGAACTGAGGTGGAGACATTGAATGACATGCCAGAGGTGAGACTTGAACTCAGATATTCCCGATTCCTAATTCAGCACTCTATTCACTGTGCCAGCTGCCCGTGCCTGCTGATGAACTGGAGCTAATTGCTGAGCTGTTCCTCCTCAGCTGTATGTATTGCATTCTTTTCTGCTAGTCTGCTGCTTCCCAGGCCCCAAGGGAGCCTTCATATACATATGGCCAGACCCAGGAGATTCCTGTGGCTAGCTTTCATTCTGTCTTAGTCTATTCCACTGTCTCTTGGGCTTCGATGGCTTTGCACGTCTCACTTCTGGCCTAAAGACTGGTGCAAGGGGCAACTCTTAGCTTTTCTCCTTTAGCTTTGGGAGGGGACCCAATGACCAGAGCCAAATCCTGCTATTTCAGGACTCTGCCTGAGGTCAGTTTCATGTTCTTTGGGCCGTTTTGTGAAAGAAGTCAACTCTGATTTCTTTAAAGAGAACTGATCAGCTGAAGGGACTGAACATGGGTAGCCTGGAGAGGAGATGACTTCAGGGGCGTATGAGAGCTATCTGGGGATTTGAAGGGCAAAACCAGAATCATTGGGTGAAGACTGCAGTGAGGCAGATTTAGTCCTAAACATCAGAACCATAGAAAAATGGAATAGGTTGGCTTAAGAAGCGTTACGTTTCCCTACCTTGGAGGCTGGCCAACCCCTTGCCAGATCCGCAGATATGCAATGATTATTGCTTTTGTGTATGGGATGGGCTAGATAGCAGCTGAATTCTCTCAGCACTCTCAAATTCTGTAACTGTGAAATACCAATCTTCCATTTCAATTTCAGACTCACTTGAACGTTTAAATAAATCACATGGGGATTTGAGACCCTGTGAGTTTCACCTCCCAGATGGAAGGATTGACCATCCCTCCCCAAGCCAGGATTTTAATTTAGGGAACTGTATCATGAGAAGCTTGCAGCCATCTGTTTATTGATTCTAGCACAGTTTCAACAGAGCCAACCCTGCCTGCTCCTCACACTGTAAAAAGGCCCCATCTCTTTGTTTACAGTTGCTGAGACTCCCAAGGTCACAGCAGGGAGTCAGCAAGGAAATGAACCTCTTCCAGCTGGTGGATTAATTTGAGGTAAAATTGTAACACAGGTAATTGGTGGGTAACTGAACATAAGCACTGGAGAATGTCGTACTGTGTTGACTCATCTGATTCCCTCTCCTCCCACCTCTGCCCTCTCTGAGCTCATCTGCTCATCAATCTTTCTTCCTCTCTCACTATTCATCACTTTGCAGTCTTTGTGAACTGATATTCTATGGGAGCAATACGAATTTGCAGGTTAGCTGATCCATTGGATAAACCAAAATGACCGTCTGCCACTGAGTGTAGAGATCTTTTATGGAACCAGTCCTCAGGGTAGCAGTGTAGGAATGATGCTAATGGAAGAAGGAGAGAAGGCATAATTGCTTTTGCTTCTGTTTTCTCTGCCAAAGTAACAACCTTGAGACTGGTTCTACCAATAAAACTGACTAATAAGAAGTTGAAACACCAGATAAATAAGGAAAGTATAAGAGGATATTCAGCTGCTTTGAATGAACTCAAGTCACCATTCTCAAGTGATTATCCTCAGAGGAAGAGAAAGAAAAAAAAAAACTTGACATATTTGCTGACTTGGTGTCAATGATCTTTGAAAAATTATGGAAAAGACAGGAACATCTGTTACTATTGGCCAAAAAAAAAGAAGAAAATCTGTTAACTATAAGACAGGGTAGCTAGGTGGTACAGGGGATAGAGCACAAGGTCAGGAGTTAGAAAGACCTGAGTTCAAATCCAGCCTCAGATACTCACTAGCTGTGTGATCCTGTGCAAATCCCTTAGCCATGTTTGCCTCAGTTTCCCCATCTGCAAAATGAGCTGGAGAAGGAAAGGAAAATATTCCAGTATATTTGCCAAGAAAACTGAAACAACGCAACCAGCTACAGATCTGTGGGCTTGACTTCAACTCATGATCTTAGAACAGGAATAGGGAATAAGACTGTTATCTAATTGATTTAGAACATCCTAAGGCATGAAACTCCTAACAATAGAAGTTGCCAATAATAAGAGATGTAAAATTTGGCGTTGGTATATACCCAGAGAGCAGTTATTAATTGTTCTGTCAGATTGGAAAGTCTGTAATGGAGTACATCAGGGATCTGTGCTAAAGTTGATGGTTTTCAATGTCTCTGTTAAAGACAGAGGTGTTTATGGCATACTTAAAATTTGCAAAGTGACATAACTCTCAGAGGGGTAGGTAAACCCTAGATTATAGAATCAGTATCCACAAAGATCAACTTAGAAAACTGGGATATATTTAATAAGAGGAAATTTTATGGGAATAATTTACAATCTTATCCCCAGATTTAAAAAAAAATCAACTTTATAAGTATTAGGAGGCAAGCTTGTTAAATCTGCAGGTAGCATAAAATAGGAGAGCTAGGGAATATACTGGGTGACACAGTAAGATCTAAGAACAACTAAACTGGTTAGGCTATTGGGCCCAAAATGAAATTTAATCGGGAAAAGTATAAAGTGCCACACATGTGCTGAAAAACTCAATTTTGCAAGGACAAAATGGTAAAGGTATGACTAAACCACAGGTAATGTGAAAAAGATGTGGGGATTTTAATGGATGGAAGGCTCTATATGAGTTAATAGTATGATATTACAGTCAAGAAAGTACATGAGATCTCAGGCTGTAATGTGAGAGTCCTCCTATTTCATATGAGGGAATGGGTAGTCCTCCTATACTCAATCCTAATTTGACCACATCTGCAATCTTCTGTTTGATTCTCTGTGTTGCATTTTATCAAGGGTGTCATGAAGTTAGAAAATATCCCGAATAGGGCAACCTAGAAAAATCATGTCAAATGAGAATCACTTGGAGAAACTGGGGCTGATATATCATGAAGATAATATTAAGGTGAGATGAGATAGCCATCTACAAGTGTTTTAAAGACAATCATATCTCATGAAAAACTGTCTTTGGCCTGGCCAGAGAGGACAGAAGAAAAAAGCAACAGCAGAGGAAGATTGGGCCTGATGTAAGCCTACTATGAACTTAAAGATTTAAGCATGCAAAGTCTTCAAGCAAAGGGTTTTTGGTCACTTACTGCACCTATTGTAGACAGTTTTGTTTAGGGGATTCTGAACCAAATGAGATCATGTATGAAAAGTGTTTAACACATTTTAATTTGGAATTTCTCTTATTATTCATGTGTTGATTGCATTAGAAGGCCTCTGAAGTCCCTTTCAACTCTTGAAATTCTCTGAAATTTTTATTCCTATGAATTGTCCTTAATTTAGTTTTCAAGAGCATATATATGCATGCATTTATGTATCTATATACAGACTGCATATACATATATATATATATATATGAGTATAAATACTCACATGTATATATTCACACAGACAGATCTATAGATATCAACCAAAATGACTGATATGTATATGTATGAATATATAGACGGCCTTAATATTGGATTTAAGCAAACACTTATGATTTCTTTTCCTGCAGAAACTAGGAGATCAAAAGGTTCATTTCAAGAATACAAAAAGGGCATTTGAAGTTGACCTGGATGCCTATAAAAGGTGATCCAGAGAATCCTGAGAGGTCTCTGAAACCTCAGAGGGACTGCAAACTGAAAATTAGTTTTCATTTCTAATAGAGTAAATATCTACAAATATAACCCACATAAATAAAAACTCTTTGCAACAACAACACAACTCACTATTTTTTAATAATATAAAGATACTAAGAACAAAAGTTTGAGAACCACTGATCTAGAGTAGTTCCCTCCCTTCCTTGGAGAGATATCCGGGTAGAGAGCAGAGAATTTATGCTCACCTGCCATATTCTACCATTATTTCACCACACTAGCAAGATAAAATTAGCCATGATTTGTCCTTAGAAGCTTCATTCCTAAAAGACCTTCCTCTAACAAATTCACCCAATGATTTGGCATCTAGGAAATTTTTCTGGCATACTGAATAGAGTTCATCTGCCTATGAAAATAAGTCTCCATGGCCAGATGGATAAAGATTAGTTCTATGGAATATAGATAAAGCTAATGTAGATTTGGTAGGTCAGAAGTATATCCTATATTGATGAGTGGCAGGACCTTGTAGATACTGAAAATAAACCTTGTTTTTTCCACATTTTTACCTAGCAAGCATCCTAGAAACAGGTCTTATAATAATAGATAACATTCATATTGAACTTTATTATTGTTTAGTTGCTTCTAATCATATCTAATTCTTTGTGATCCCATTTGGAGTGTTCTTCTCCAGCTCATTTTACAGATGAGGAAACTGAGGCAAATAAGGCTTAATGGCTTGCCCAGAGTGAAACAATTGTCTGAGACTAGATTTGAAGTCGGAATTAAGAGTCTTCCAGATTTCAGGCCTGGCACTCTACTTACTGTGCCTTACCACTGTCCACATTGAACTTTATAGTTTGTAAAATGCTTTTCAAACATCCCATTTGATAGTTAAAATAACCCTAAGAGACAGAAACTATTATTATCCCCATGGTGCAGATGAGAAAACTGAGGGTTAGAGAGGTTTGAGCAACTTGCCCAGGATCACCTACATAGTGTCTGAGAACAAATTTGAACTTGGATACCTGACTCTAGGTCCAGTGTTCTATGCACTAAACAACCACCTGGCTATCTCTCAGCATCTGTACCTAGTGCTTCCATTATTTCAAAGTTCTGCAAAGTCAGATAGATGAAGCTGTGCCTTAGAAACTGAAGAGATGCTCTTTCATGTAGTCCTGAGATACAGGAAAAGCACAAATTAACAAAAAACAAAACAAAACAAAAAAATTAGCCAAAGAAAAAGAAAAGCATAGATCTTAGAGTCAGAGTGAGTCTGGCACCTTGGAAAAGGATCTTAACTTCTGCAAAGCTCATAGGATGTCAGAATTAGAACTCAAAGGGATCAGGAAGTTCTCCAGACTATCCCCTTTATTTTATAGATGAAGAGTCCAAGAGTCAGAGAGGTTATATGATTTGCCTGAGATCACCTAGAGAATAAGGTGCAGAACAAGAATTCACAAACAGATTCTCTGCCTCCAAATCCATCCATCTTCCCTACAGTGTTGGGATGAGAAAATGCCAAGCTTTCCCATCTGTAAAGAGAAGGATTTAGATTTAATCTTTCAGGCCCCTTTCAGCTCTGAAAGTCACAGGCATGCTAGAGTTAAACTAGAGATCCCCTAAGATCCATGAGAGTCAAGATACCATGAAGCTGATCCCATCTGAAAGCTCGTTTTATTTGCTCTCCTGCCTTTCCTTCTGTTTGATGTAACTGTAGATTTTAGTTTTGTTTATGTGCTCAGAAGGAACCACAGGCAGACAGTGGCAGCAGTGAGCAGGGCCCTGAGCTTTGGAGCTAGAGGGAAGAAATGCTATATTTTCTTTCTGTAAGCCTGTGGATAAGGCCAACAGTAGCCCTTGCCACTAAAACTGGAGACCAAACTTTCAGGTAGTTTTACAATTGCAGGAGATTAGCAGACTGCTGATAAAAATATCAGATGGTATTGCCATCCCCCCTGGAGTGACTTGTTAGTCATTTGGAGGCAGCAATGAAAATAGTTTTATTTTTTTTCTTCAAGATGTGTTGCATTATCAAGGCATAAGCATACAAATGTTTGCAGAAACATAAGTGAATGCTATTACCCAAAATGTGGCAGAGTGGGAGATCACCTAATCTGGTTGGAAAATCTCTGCCTATTCAACAGAATAGGGGAGGAAATCATTTTGCTCATTCCAATGTTTTGTAACTCCTCAGCCCCAATGACATCTTTAGATCCTGAAATCTCCTTTCAACCTTCCTCTAAGAAAAGCACAAGGAAATCAGCATCAAGGCATCTCTAACATGAACTAGAGGGAAGACATTGTTTTAATACCTGTTGGCTCATGAGTCAATCACCAGCAGTAGCATTGCACGGCTTTAAATACCAAGTTGCTCTGAGCACTGGGCTAGATGCTAAGAAAAACCTTCAGTAGATGATTTGTCTATTGTCCTAGGCTGCCTTGAAAAGCCTTTTTATCATAATTATTTTAAAAATTTAATTGTATTACTCTGAATACCCAGCCCAACAATTATCTCTGTAATCATAGGCTCTCTTATGAACATTCCAACTACCTGTGAGCTCTCAAGGGGACAACCTAGAGATGTAGATATAGACTGATTTTGGGGCCCCAGTTTTGCCTCTGACAGAGAGCTAGATACTTAACTTCTTCATGCCTCTGGGAACTAAAAGAAAATCCTGTAAATTCCTATCAGCTGCTTTTAATTATTTGACTTGTTGAGTTGTATCACCGGAGGAGTTTCCTCACTAGGGAAACTCCAAAACTTATGAAATCACAGGCATCAAAGAAAGTTAACAGTCAATCAGTCAATAAACATTTATTAAGTGCCTACTAGATACCAGGCACTATGTCAATCACTGAGGAAACAAAGAAAAGCAAAATATAGCTCTGGTTTTCAAGGAGTTCACATTGTCTAATGACAATAGACAAAAAATAGTTAAGCACAAACAAGATAAATACCAGATAAATTATAGATAAGTTATAAAGATAAGACAGTATCATTGAGATGAATTTAAAATTTTAAATGTCTAGCTTTCCTACAGTTGCCTTCTGACCTATGTGTAAATATAGTTTAGCCAAAATATAAAGTGCTGAAGAACAGCCCAAAACCCTGAGTGACTATTAGCCTGTTTTCTATGCCCATAATGGATTTTATAATCTGGAAGATGGCTACAGAGAGTTAATCAAAAATTTAAGCCTCCAACAAATTCATGGCATCTTGTCCTTTGCCTTCAAATGAGTTAATATCCATCTGTGTCAGGAATGAACTCCTAGGCTCTGACCTGGGGAGGGGAGGAAATCTATATCTAACCAAGTACATAAAAGCAATCTTGTATTTCTATGAGGATAGGTTCAATGGGAATAAGCCATGCCCTTTCCTTCTCTTCCTTTATTCTTTCTTTACCCAGACAATCAAGCATTACCAGATTTATGCTTTGAGATCTTTTGTGCATTGTAATTGGTTGTCTGAGACAGAAAGTTTGACATTCCCTCAATTACACAATTTGTAAAATGAGAATAATAATGACCTACCTGGAAGAGTTGTTTGTAGGATCAAATGAAATAATATTTATAAAATACTTAATACAGTGCCTGATACCAAGCAGGTGTTCAATAAATACTTGTTTCTTTCTTCCTGGTAAGTAAATAAGCTTAAGATCACATAGGAGTAAAGGTAAGATCTGATCTCTTCTTCCCCCAGAAACCCCTGGACAGTGAGGAAAACTGGCTAATCTATGACAGGACCTTTCCAGAGGAAATGGATCCCATCTCTAGATCTATAAGGATCCTTAAGGGCCATCTATTCCAGGTTATTTATTTTACAGATGAGACCCGGGAAGATTTAAATGACTTGTCCATTGGTAACATGTAATAAGAACAGAACTAAGAGATGATGAGCCCAGGTCCTCTAAATTCAGAATCAGTACTCTTTTCCCAGAACCAGGAGCCTCTTTAAAAAAAGATGTTAGACATTCTAGAGCTTCTGTCCCCCATCACCCACCTTCAAATGGACATAGACTTAGGGATATATAGCACCCCATTTATTGCATTCTACTGTATTTTCACTTGCATGTGTCAGTTTGGTTTGCATACTCTTTCTCCTTTCCCTTTTCCTAATAGGGGCATTGATTTAATACAAAATCATAATATAGGGAAACATTTGCTACCAAAGGCAAAAATTAAAAATGGGAGAATTTAATTGATTTTCCTCTTTTTCTTATAAAGGGTAAGACCTTCAAACATGCTTTGTGACTGACTAGATTTTGATAAAATAATAATAACTAATATTTATATAGCACTATGTGCTAAGCACACAATTAAATGCTTCACAATTATTATTTGATCTCCATAACAACCTGAGAGGTAAATTATATTATCCTCACTTTGCAGATAAGGAAACTGAGGCAAACAAGTTAACAGGGTTACACAGCCCTTAGCAGGGGAGGCTGGATTTTAAGTCAGATATTCCTACTTTTAAGCCTAGACTCTTTCTACCATGCCACCTGGCTTTCTCACTTCTATTACTAACTAGATATTGGACAAGTCACTTAACCTGCTTGGATCTTGGTTTCACCAAGTTCACCAGCTTCTCTTGCTTGTAGAAATATTAAGAAATGTCTATGGGGCCAAAAGAATTTTGACAAAAACTCCTTTGCCTGCATTGAGGAGAGTGCTGAAATAAGTTGATATCAGTTTAAGAGAGAAGATTGTTAAAATATCATTGTGAGCATTTCCTTGAAATGCTAAAAAAAAATAAGGATTCCTTTCATCATCTTGTTGATTGAGTAGTCTTAAGAAAATGATGGATAGGAAGATTCTGGAAAGATGGCAGAGTAGGTTTGTAAATTTCAACCTCTCCAGGTTTCCTCCATAAACAGAATAAATCCTCAGGATAAACATAGACTAGTGAAAAATCAAGCAGACTAGGTATAATCCAAGAAGAAAGATCCCAGATGGGAGATTAACCCATGTGAAGTGCAAACACCTCCACAGAAACACCAAGTAGAAAGCCCTGGAGTTAGGTTGATTTGGTTGGAAGTCTCAACAGAACCACAGAAACTTTCACTTTTTGTACAGTTTGAGAAAATGTAAGAGTGTCTTTTTTTTTTTTTTTTTTTTTTTTTAGGGGGGGTTGTGGAGCCAAGATGATGGAGACAACACACATTTCACATTTCTCTCTGACTTTCTTTACAACCCTCACAACAATTACAGAATCCAGCCTCTGAATTAGCTCTTAACTGGCAGAACCCACAAATATTGGAAGTGCAACAAATTATCATCAGACGATCATTTTGAAGATTGGCAGAAAAGGGCTGTATCAATTGGAAATGGGATGGAGACAGCCAGTGCAATCAGCTGAGTACAAACGCCAGCTCAGACAGCACAGAGTCCAGGAGCAGTGCAGACTCTGTGTGGCAGAGAATCTACAGGCAGGAATCCACAGGAATCTACAGCAGTGTTGCCCATTCTGCCCTGGTTACAAGCCAGTAGATCAGCAGAGAAGTTATGAAACATCCAACACAAACACAAAGAAACTCACAGGACCTGGCCACACCCACCCAGCAGTGGGAGTGAATCAGCACTGACCCCAGTAAAGTGGCAGTGGCTTGGAAAACCTCCCCCGTCCTAAAGGCAGATCTTAACTTAAAAAAAATGAGTAAAAAAGTAAAGAGGACTCTAATGATTGACAGCTTTTGTGGTGAAAGAGAAGAAAAGATTTCAAACCCAGCATTCTTATACATCACTAACAAAATCCAACAGCAAGATATACAAAGAAAAATTCCATTTAAAATAACTGTTGATAATATAAGATATTTGGGAAATTATCTGCCAAGGGAAGGTCAGGAACTATATAAGCAAAACTACAAAGCACTTTCCACACAAATAAAATCAGATCTAAGCAATTGGAAAAATATCAAATGCCCATGGATAGGTCAAGCAAATATAATAAAGATGAAAATACTCCCTAGAGTAATCTATTTACTTAGTGCTATACCAATCAAACTCCCAAGTAACTATTTTGCTGAACTAGAAAAAATAACAACAAAATTCATCTGGAAGGACAAAAGATCAAGAATTTCAAAGGGATTAATGAAGAGAAAAGCAAATGAAGGTGGCTTAGCTGTACCAGATCTAAAATGATATTATAAAGCAGTGATCATTTAGTATTGGTTAAGAAATAGAGAAGTTGATCAGTGGAATAGGTTAGGTTCACAGAACAAAATAGCCAATGATTATAACAATCTAGTGTTTGACAAACCCAAAGGCCTCAGCTTTTGGGATAAGAATTCACTATTTGACAAAAACTGCTGGGAAAATTGTAAACTGGTATAGCAGAAAGTAGGCATAGACCCACACCTAACACCATATAGAAAGATAAGGTAGAAATGAGTTCATGATCTACACATAAAGAATGAGAATATAAACAAATTAGACGATCATAGGATAGTTTACCTCTCAGACCTGTGGAGGAGGAAGGAATTTGTGACCAAAGAAGAACTAGAGATCATTATTGATCACAAAATAGAAAATTTTTATTATATCAAGTTAAAAAGGTTTTGTGCAAACAAGACTAATGCAGACAAGATTAGAAGGGAAGCAATAAACTAAGAAAACATTTTTACAAAGGTTCTGATGAAGGCCTCACTTCCAAAATATATAGAAAATTAAAGAGCAGAATTACAACAAAGAGATAGCAGGAATAATGCATGTGCAGCAGAGAACAAAAGAATAATCTACAAGGAAGAAAAGATAGACATTCATGAATATAATTACTTCTACTATTATATAACCTTTCTTGGACTGGTAATTTATTGTTATATATGTTGAGTCCTCCCTGATGTTCTGCTGGGCACGTGGAAATATTCTGTTTTGTTTTGTTTTATTTTGTTTTGTATTCCTTTTCTGCTTTTCTTTTTTTCTTCTCTATTTTTTTTTTGCTAAAATAAAAAAAAATAAAGAAAATGGATAAAATGCTGAAAATGCAGGTTAAACTGAAAAGTGTGTCATGTTCACATTTCCCCCCAGAAAGTCAGTATTTAAAAGTTTTACCAGCATAACATTGCCTATACCATCTTGAAGGAATCCCTGCCTCTTCTCACCTCTGTTAAAAAATGAAGGTCCACACCACTGTAATATAAATTTTTCATATTGGTACTTGTGATTCTGTCCTGTAGATGTGAATAAGAGTATTCCATAAGTGTCAGCTAGGATAGTAAGTCTCTCCCTATTAGCCTGAAAGCAACATCCCTAATTCCTTTCAGTCAGGACTTCTTCATCCTATTCAGCAATGGCTGCGGTTCCCTCATCTGACCATAACTTTGGGGAGTATTTCTATCACTGTGAATATCTTTTCATGGATCAAAAATGTTTATGCCTTCATCCTTCTCCATTCCCTTTCTCTGAGTTCATCTCAGATTATATTAATATGCCTTTATGAGAAATGATCCCAGAGAATAAAAGATAATGGGCTGGTGAGATGTCATTGCCCATTGTAATGAGATCCATTGATGTAGTCCTTTAAAGCCTTTTGAAAAGTCCTTCTGAAGTCTGTTCTAAGCAAGTTTGGGATGATGGCACGTATTTTAATTGAACATTCAATTACTCACAATCATGGGGGAAATTATAATACTCAACAAGATTTCAAGAACAATTTAAAGTAAATGAGAACTTGATTAAAGTTGTTTGGAACTGAAGAACTAGATTAGGAGTGGTCAAAGGAAACAGTCCAAGAATTTTAAAGTCTGAATGAGAGTTGGACGAGGAAGTTTTGAGCAAGAAATCTAGGACTGCAATCATTTTAAAAGGCAGGTTCGCTTTAAAAAATTTTTTTTTTGTTACTGTTTAATAAAACAGTTTGAGCCCAATCAGGTGGTGATGGCTTATTTATTTATTTATTTGTTTATTTTTTATATGGAACAATTATTGTTATCATTATTGATTTTTAGAGATAAAAATGCAACAATTCTTTACAAGCCTAAAGACTCAGGGATAAGAAACAAAAACATCTAAATATCTATCATCCATTAACCAAACCACATATGTCGATCAGCCCACATAATCAGGCAAATGCTTGAACAGATGCATTTCCCACTGTGCCCTAAAAGCCAGGAATCTCATAGAAATACACCCTTCTCTTTAGCGTCCCCCTTCTCCCTCCAAACCCTTGCCCTCATCCATTCCTGTCCTCTCATTTGATCTAGGAATTCAAAGAAAAATGTTGAAGCCTGTTCAGCATAACTAAGTGGGCTAACTAATTCACAATTATCCAACACTCCTTTAGATTTCCAGGTAGGGCTCCATGAAAGTTGGAGGACTATAGAAGACTGGAATATACCAAACCTCCATATGTTTTCTTGTCTTTCCCTTAACAAAAACTCGACCACAACTTCAAAGACTGTGTTAGAATGGCTATAAGAATGTTCTCTCCATTACTCTTCAACCTGAAAGCTCTAGGACAGCCAGACCAAGCTTTCATTGTTCTCTAGGCAACAGGTATATTCCCATCCCCATCCCTAACTTTGTCCCTGCATCTGCTGTGGCTTAGAAAATTCTTTCCCCATGTTTCACACTGAAACATACTAGAGTTCATACTCTACAGAACCAGAAATACCTAAGCCCAAAATGCCATTCTTCAAGTGGAACTCAAACTCTGCTTCTTCCATGAAGCCTTCCTTTGCCACTCCAGCTCCCTTCTCTGAGCTCCCTGAGCAACTACAGTCAGTAACATTTATTTGGGTGCTATCTTATTTATTTCTGATGTTCTGTTTGTTTCCTTCCTTTCTCCTTGTTTTATGCATCTATGCATATCCCTGAAAGAATTAGAGCATCTTGAGGGACAGAACTGGTTCTTTATGTAATCCACAGTATCTAGCACAGGAACTAGCCCCCTAGTAGGGATCTAACAAAAGCTTGTGGGATTGAGGAGAATTGTTGGTGGCTTTTTGGAATTCTAGGGAAATGGTCACAATGTATCTACTACTACCAGCTCTACAACAGCATCCTCAATTGTTCTCCTAGTCCAGTATAAAGGGGTAGCAATGTACCTCTGATGCTGTAGATGGGAAATACAATTTCATTGATCATTTTCTTAAAAGGAGTCTCAGTTTGCTTGTTCCACACAACTCCCAATGAAGTAGTAGACCTCTTCTCTCCCCCATCCCTCCCTCTGAAGGAAAACAGGTTAATTAATTTTCTGTGGTTCCTTTAACTTCTCCACCATGCTCTCCTTCCCCAGGAAACTACTCATTGGGAAATCATTACCTTGCAAGATTAAATCTTCCTCTGTTCTCACACATACATCATCAGCACCTTCTGCCTTCTGATTGAACCCTCTGACTGGAGGGCCAGACTATGGTCTCTAGGGCTTCTATTTGAGGAAGGGGGTCAGCACAGCACTTCTCATTTATCACCAGCTAGACTATTTTGAGACTTCTTTGTATCTCCTCTCCCTTCTTTCTGCCTGCCTCTCAGCACTTTCCTCAGCCTTTCTGCTTCTTTTTTTAAAGTTCTTATATTGTCTGACCTTATTATAATGTAAGCTCCTTTAAAGGCCTAGGCTATTTTTTGTTTTAATTTGTATTTGTATCCCTAGCACCTAGTACAGTGCCTGGAATAAGTAGGTGCTTAGAAAATTTTTATTGACCAACTGTGGATGAAGTTGTGAATTGGTCCAGCCATTCCTAACAAAAAAAAATTAACTGCTTCAAACTATGTTCAAAAAGCTATTAAATTATGAATTCCCTTTAATCCAACAGCACCACTACTAAGTCTATGCTCTAAAAAGAAGAAAGAAGGATCTATATGCAAACACACACATATACATACATATTTGTGTATATGTATGTATGTGTGTAGGAATGTATAGTTTTGTGGCAAATCTATTTGTGGTAGCAGATGAAGGGAGTGCCCACAAAATGGGGAATGGCTGAATAAGTCATGTTATATGAATATACCATGTAAGAAATAATAAAGGACATAGTTTCAGAGAAACTAACATTTGAGTTCATACACTACAGAACCAGAAATAGAATGAGTAAGTAACACAATGTATAAACCAGGAAAATATTTGAAAAAAAAATCAACTTTACAAGTCTTAAGAATTCTGATCAGTACCCACCAACTATGTTTCCAAAGGACCCATGATAAAAAAGGATAGATGGTATAAATGAGACATACATGTTTAGATATGGCCAATATGGAAATTTGTTTTACTTGACCATAAATTTTTGTAATCAGGGATTTTATTTTTCTTGCCTTCTCAAAATAGGAAAACGTGTAAGGAAAGCAGGAGAAAGGTAGATCTTAATTTGAATTTTTTTTAAATTTAGAAATTAAGAAAAAGTAATCTTTTTTTTTCATTCACAAAAGAGTTCTCTATACTTGAACAGTTTCATTGTTTAATCTTTATGTTCAACCTTGTTCTCAGAGTTCCCGAACATCAGAAATATCTTCCTCCCCAGTGAGGGGAATTTGAGTGTAGCAAAAGAAAGTATTTGGAACAGCTAGATGGTGCAGTTGATAGAGCATCAGCCCTGACATCAGCAGACCTGAGTTCAAATTTGACCTCAGACACTTAACACTGCCTAGCTGTGTGACCCTGGGCAAGTCATTTAACCCCAATTGTCTCAGCCAAAAAAGAAAAAGAAAGAAAAATAACTTCTGGAAAGTACAATTTAGGGGGAGACTCTGGGAGCCTAAAAATGCCATCCTATCTTTACTTTCCATACTGCAGCCTAGGCTTTGATGAAGGTCCTTCATGCTTTCCCATGAGTTCCCAGTGCTCCAAGGGAAGGGTCTTCAGTACAGGATGTTTGAATACTTAAGTGGTCAAACTGTGTATTTCAAAGTTGGCTGAAAGTTAATCAACTTTTTCAGAGAAGTTATTTCCCTAATTTCTTTTGAGAGGTAAGTTATTGGATGGTGTCTAAGAAGAAATCTTTTAGATGAAATTAAGCTTGTCTCTTTTAAAACAAACATATTTGGCTTCAAGAAAATTATAGTTATCCTACAATTTTTATCTTCACCTGACCAGATCTGTCCCCTCTTCTTCCTATCCCTACATAACAAAAGAAAAGTTGAATCAAGTCTACAACTATACTAATAGAATCTATGTAGAGACAATGAAGGGTTTCTAAAGGAAATGGTAGGGGAGAAGGGAAAAAGAAACCTGAAGTGGAAGAAAAAAGATTTAACCTTTGCCAGAATGATAGAGGATACAAGATTTATACAGAGGGGGAGGGAATGAAAAGGGCAGTTGTGCAATTAGAGCTTAACCACAAAATTGAGGCATTTCCTGGGAAGGAGAAAACTGGATGCTCAAAGAAGGAAAAAGTTGTTGGTCCTCCCAATAATAATATAGCAGAGCCACCAAAGATGTCAGTGTGAGTTGAACTAGTAGAGTCAGAGAAACCTAAGCAAAAGCAATTCCTGGATCAGGATACTAAGAAGGCTATTCATCAAATTAATAACAACAAGGGAGGAGTCTCATGTTCCAGGATATGTATCTACAGCAGAGAATCTCTCAAGATTTATCAAAATCATTTCTGATGATTCATGACACTTTTATGAGAACTTAATAAAGTTTTACCAATGATTATTAAATATTAGACAAGAAACTAAAGACTATAGGGGCATAGGTTGTGTTTTCCTTGCTATCATTCACAGAAGGTAAGAGGTTTTGAAAAGAAAAAAATAATAATTTGTGAAGTGAACAGCTACCTAAGAAAGAGATGTCTGAGAAAAAGATTTGCTTTTCTAGATCACAGTTTCCAATATGGGCATGGAGATGGTTAGGGATGAAATTTATCTAGCAAAGACTATCAAGGAGAAGAAACCTAGATTTAGTGCTAAGTGAAGTCTAGCTTTAGAGAGAGTACATTTCAAAGGGTTTAGAGGAAAGATAGGTAGGTTCATCTAAAATAAAATATGGAATCCTTCAGAAGACAGACAACAGAGATGTAAAATACACAAGAATAAAATCCTGAACAGGTAAAAATAAGACAATTCCAATGAAGACAAAAAATGCTATTTTTCTGAAGAGATCAATGTGGATGCTCAAGAAATTCACCAAATTAGATTTTTAAAAAATTTATAAGAGAATGAAAATGAATGTGTGCCATGGTCCTATAAAAAGTGTCTGGAAGTCAAAACTCAAAATGTGTTGAGGCTGGCAAGAACATCTAAGGGCACCACAAAGAACTGTTTACTTTTTTAAAAGTCATTTTTTGGGGAAAGGGGAAGATTGCACACAAACCCATCTTTCTGCCAAGGCAAGTGAGAACAGAGGCTTCTTTCAGAGCTCCAAGCTCCAGGTGGATTCAAGGGCATGTTATGTGCCTGAAAACAGCACCAGCCCCACTTTTGCTATCCTTCCATTGGGATGAAATTGGCTTGTCCCAAGAGGTAAGGCTTTCAAATTAGACATTCTATGGTAACACAGTATTGTGGGAGACTGGTGATTAATGACCACAGAGGAGGTAGAGGAATGAGACATCACAAGTTTAGTTAGCCTAGGACATCTCAGACATTGAATTAAGGAATGGAGAGAACTAGAGCACATTGCCACTCTGTGGAGTACTATACCTGGCCGGAAAGAAAGGATACTAGAATCTAGCTGGGGCCAGTTCCATATTCACTCTAAACACACTAAAAAAATCTGTAAGTAAATATAATAAGAAAAAGAAAAATGAAGCAACACAAGATGAGGCAGCAAAAACTTTGAATTCCCAAGAGAATATAGAATCCTAGTAGGATATTCCTGAATAGTACAAGAGAGAAATAAGAACCTTCAAAGCAGAACAATTGATAGCACATGAATAAAAGAAAAGTTTATAATAGACAGAAAAGAGAATTAATGAAGATAATAAAGAAATTATTTTAAGAAAAAAATAGAGTATTTAAAAATTAACAAAATAAGTTAAAGGAGAAACAAGGAAGGGAGGATTTTAATTAACCAATGGAGAAAGAAAAAGAGGAGAGAAATTAAATTATGTAAAAGAAGAATAGAAAAGGAATTAAAAGGAAACTCAAAAATGAGGAGAAAGGATAACAAAGAGGATAATGTGAATGGAAGAATATTAATTTATCTTTATTTTTCAAAGAATTCTTATTTTTTGGGTTTCAGATTCTCTCACTTCACCACCCATCAAGAAGGTAAGCAGTATGATATCCATTGTAGCTATGAAGTCACTCAAAACATTTCTGTATTAGTTATATTGAGGGGGTAGATGGAGGAAGAAGGCAAAAAAAAAGTGAAAATGAAAAATATTCTTTGATCTGCACTCAGTTCTCTTCCCAGAGATAAATGGCATTTTTATTTAAAAATCATGAATCCTTGGGAATTACCTTGGATCATTGTGTTGATCAGGATAGTTGAGTCTTTTATAGTTGACCAACATGCTGTTTCTCTGTTGGTTCTGCTCACTTCACTTTTTATCAGTTTGCACAAGTCTCAGGTTTTTCTGAGGTCATCCTGCTCATCATTTCCTATGGTTTTGATGAGGTAACAGGGAACCAAATAATTGAGGTAAATACCTAATGGTGAGGTATATGCCTCAATAGGATTAATTGAGGTCTAGTGGCAGGATTGGGGTACAGGAGTTACATGGAGCTCCCCTGCAACCCCTTAGGATTCAGCACAGGTATACAAAGTTAAATCAGGTCTAGTGGCAGCGAGAGTCCCCTGTAAATGAATTTACAGGCCCAAAAACCTAGATGGGTAAAAACAAGGTTTATTGCAAGGTTTGGAAGCAAGATTAAAGTCTGTTTTAGGCTTTAGATAGAGGAAGATATACGCTGAAAGCAGCGGGACAGAGAGTCTCTGATGCAAAGCATCTTGGCTGGCATCTTTCAACTCTCTGACAAAAGACAACTCCACCTTTGCTGCCTTTATCTGCTTGAAGAAGCATATGGGCGGAGCTCAGGTTGATTCCTGGAAGGCCAGATTTTTGGCAGGCTTTTCAGATAAGAAACTGTTTTGGGGGAAACCTTAGCAGATAGTTGTGGGTTGGGTTATCTGAGCAGATCATTAGAATGGGGCTGAAAATCCAAGCCAGCTGGGGGCTGGGTACAGCCCAAACTGGCTCAGATACAGATCTTGTAAATCAAAGGTATAAGGAATCTTAAAGGGGGCTACGCCCGCATTAGTTTGATAATATTCCATGACAATCATGTGCCAAAACTTGTTCAGCCATTCCACAATTGATGGGCATCCCCTGGATTTCTAGTTCTTTGCCACTACAAAAGGAGCTGTTACGGATATTTTTGTACATATGGGTCCTTTTCCTTTTTCTTGGATTTCTTTGGGATACAGATCTAGTGGTTGTATTGCTGAATCAAAGCATATAAGATCTTTGGGCATGACTTTGAATTGTTCTCCAAAATGACTGGACTGGTTCAGAATTCCATTGGTGCCCTTCAGTTCCACATCTTCTCCAGCATTTATCATTTTCCTTTGCTGTCACTTTGGCCAAGGTAATATCTGTGAAGTGGCACTTAGGAGTTGTTTTAATTTGCATTTCTCTAATCAATATTGATTTAGAGCATTTTTTTCATCTAATTGTTGATAGCTTTGATATCTTCTAAAGACTGCCTATTCATGTCCTTTGACCATTTATCACTTGGGAATGGAGAGACAAATTTAAAGAATAAAGAGAAGAGGACCTATAGAAATAGGGTTTCCTTAAAGTAGATTAAGCAGAAATGACTTAATATGTTTAGAGAATGGATTTTTTAAAAAATTCTAATTCAGACAAAAAAAGCCATATTAGAAACAAGAATAAAAATATAAATCTAATTCATAACTTTACATGTGAATGGATTAAATAAGACAATAAAACAAAAGTTACAAATTTAGTAAGAAAATAAGCCCCCCCAAATCTATTATTTATCAGTTTTTAGGTGTTTTTTTTCCTCCATTCTATTTTTTTCCTTTAAAATTATCTTATATGGAATTGATCTTGTGAAGGAAGAAGTCAGACAAAAAAAAGAAAAATGAAAAAAGGGAAAAGGAAATAAAGGATAGGTGCTTTGTTTGGGGATGGATAAGAGTTTTGTTTCTCTTTTCTCTGTAATAGAGAATGGCCTTTGTGTTGGAATGACACTACAAAAATGACTGAAGAGGAGTTAATACCCAAGATGATTAAGGAAATTTTTTAAAAAGAGCACTTTTTCCCGTTCACAAATTCAAGTCACTTGGCCCAGATGAACTGCATCCTTAGATACCAAAAAACACTTGCTGATATGATTGATTTCTGAGCCACTATCAAATGATATCTGGAAGATTACAGGAAGCAGAAAAGGTATTTGGAGACTAAAGGACAAAAATCCCAATCTTCAAGAAAGTGAACGAGGTAAAATGCAAATTCTATTCTTGGGGACATTCTAGAATGGATCATTAAAGAAATGGTTAGCATGCATATAGAAAGAGAAGCAGTGATTACAAAGAGCTATGATGACTCATCAAGAACAGGTCATGCTGGATTAACTTCATTCCCACCCACCTATCCTCTAAAAAAAACCAAAACAGGATTTATTGACTAGCAGATGAAAGAAATTCTTTTGATGCAGATGAAAAGATAGACTTTTCCTATATTTTTAGCAAAACTTTTGATAAAGAATCTTGGGCCGACTTTGTAGAGAAGATGGCATATTTAGATTAGACAATAATATATCCAGATATATTCAGAACTGGTTGACTGGCCAAATTCAAAGTGTATTAGTTATGGTTCAATATCAATATGGCAGTAATTCTCTGGTAAAGTATCTCAAAAATCTGTGCTGAGCCCTGTTATCAGCAAGTTAGATATCAATTGAAGAAACTGGAGATGTTTAACTTAGAGAAGATTTGTGATGGAGAAGAGAGGATAAAGCATGAAAATAATTTTTTTTTCATTTTGTTCTTTTTCTTATTTTTTTCCTTTTTAAATTTATTTTAATTTATTTTTATTAATTTTATAATTATACATTTTTGACAGTATATATGCATGAGTAATTTTTTTTATAATATTATCCCTTGTATTCATTTTTCCAGATTTTCCCCTCCCTTCCTCTATTCCCTCCCCTAGATGACAGGCAATCTCATACATTTTACATGTGTTACAGTATAACCTAGATATAATATATGTGTGTAAATCCAATTTTCTTGTTGCACGCTAAGTATTGGATTCCGAAGGTATAAGTAACCTGGGTAGATAGACAGTAGTGCTAACAGTTTACATTCACTTCCCAGTGTTCCTTCTCTGGGTGTAGCTACCTCTGTCCATCATTGATCAACTGGAAGTGAGTTGGCTTTTCTTTATGTTGAAGATATCCACTTCCATCAGAATACATCCTCATACAGTATTGTTGTTGAAGTGTACAGTGATCTTCTGGTTCTGCTCATTTCACTCAGCATCAGTTGATGTAAGTCTCTCCAAGCCTCTCTGTATTCCTCCTGCTGGTCATTTCTTACAGAACAATAATATTCCATAACATTCACATACCACAGTTTACCCAACCATTCTCGAATTGATAGACATCCATTCATTTTCCAGTTTCTAGCCACTACAAAAAGGGCTGACACAAACATTTTGGCACATACAGGTCCCTTTCTCATCTTTAGTATTTCTTTGGGATATAAGCCCAATAACAGCAATGCTGGGTCAAAGAGTATGCACATTTTGATAACTTTTTGGGCATAATTCCAGATTACTCTCCAGAATGGCTGGATTCTTTCACAACTCCACCAACAATGCATCAGTGTCCCAGTTTTCCCACATCCCCTCCAATATTCATCATTATTTGTTCCTGTCATCTTAGCCAATCTGACAGGTGGGTAGTGGTATCTCAGAGTTGCATGACAATAATTTTTAAACATTTTAAGGCCTATTGTGTGAGGAAAAGAATTAGACTTTTTCAGTTTGGCTTCAGTAGAACTAGGAGCAATGGATGGAAGCTGAAAAAAGGCTAGTTTGGAAGGAGTGGGGGAGGAAACCTAACAATCAGAGTTGCCAAAAAATGGAAAGGCTGCTGTACTCCCCCTCCCTGAAGGTCTTCAAGAAGAAACTAAACAACCACTTTTTAAGTATGTTGTAGTGGATGTTTCTTTTGTGAATGAATTGAATGAAATGCCCATGGAGGTACCTTTCAAATTTTAGATTCTGTATTTCTGCTAAATTCCAGAATTTAGAGGAGTACAAAAGGAGAATGTTAGTAAGATGCATCAAACTAGAAGCAAAATCTCTCTGCTCTCTCATCGATCAAAGTAACTAGCACAAAGCTTGTTATCTAAGCTAGCCCTGTTTCTGCATCATCCTATACGAAAAGCTATGATCTATATGATGTCTGCCATTGAAATGATATATCCGTACCCATGAGACCCTCAATGTAACCTCCATCTTCCTTCTAGGAAGCTTCAAGATTGAGGAAGGTGGGAAGGTAAGTTGATAATACCCCCAAAACTCCACATGATCAGTGCACTTTCATATTTTAATGTAATGCCTCCTAAAGTCCAAAATGACCATTCATTCCATATCTCAAGAGCATCTATGAACTGAATTATAAAAATGCAGGCATACCAGTAACTATAATTCCTTAGATCTCAGCAATTTTTCTTCTTCCTATAGCTTCTAATTCATATAATATGTAGAAGGGTCAGTAAAATATACAATTGACCTTCTCACCCATGACCTAGTTTTCTGCTTACACAAAAGTTTATTATTGGAAAAAGAGCTTGAAGTTCAAGGCTGGCAGTTTCAAGAAACCAGACCTAGAGCCTTTCTGTTTAATCAAGGGAACAATGAAATGATGAGAAAGTAGGTTCTATTTCTGATCAGAACTATGCAAACAATAATTTAGGAGTCTTCAGAAAGCTAACCAAAGTCAATACTTGGCCCTGACTTTCATTTCTATTTTACTCTGCATTCAATGGCTGGGTTACTTGAAGATAGATAATTTTTGTATAATATCAATTTAGGAATTTAGGGGTAAAAAGAGAATTGCTATTTGAATTGACTTTCAAATCCATTTTCTTAACATAAGGACTGCATACCCCTTGGTGCTGCAGTCCCTTAGTCCTTCTGTGGCCACAGTTTGAATCTTGGTTCAAGTCAATAAATAGGGCTTGCCCCTAACTAGGCAATATGATTTGAGAGCTATCTAAAAGGCTCCCCAAATAGTTCTATTGGTATTACATTGATTTATGTCTAAAAATTCCAACCATTGCAACCACCCTGTGGCTGAAAGCATTAAAGGCTTTTATTACAATGTGAACATATTACCTGAGAGAGTACTTCAAAACCTTAGAGAATCCATGAGTTTATTGATTTGAATATTTTGTCCAACAGCACATACCAGACCCACCTATACCTTCTGATCCTGTGATATTCTTTCCCATTAAACCTCTATAATGGAAGATGTATCCAAATCTGGAATTCTTCTTCTATGTCTGGTACCCATTATGGGTACTAGCCCAACTATTATCCCTTGCTCTCATTACATGGCAAGTCCATCTCCTGTTCCATACAAACATTTTACCTCTTTATACATGCACATATTCTTTGATAATATGTTATAGACTATTTATTTTAGACATTGAGATAATTCAATGAATAGAGTGCTGGAACTGGAGTCAGGAAGACCTCAGTTCATATGTCCAAAGGTCTATAAAACCATGCCTAGCCTTTGACCAAGCAATACCACTTCTAGGTTTGCATACTAAAGAGATAAAAAAATGAAAAGGACCTCTGTGCACAGAAATATTTATAATAGTTCTTTTAGTATGGCAAAGAATTGGAAATTGAGGAGATGTCCCTCAACTGGACAATGGCTGAACAAGTTGTATATTATTGTGATGAAATACTATTGTGCTATAAAATGATAAGGAGCAAAATCACTTTTGATTAGAGAAATGCAAAATAAGACAACTCTGAGATATTACTAAAAACCTGTCAGATTGGCTAAGATGACTGGAAAAATGATGAATGTTAGAGGGGATATGGGAAAACTAGGACATTAATGCATTGTTGGTGGACTTGTGAACTGATTCAACCATTCTAGAAAACAATGTGGAACTATGCCCAAAGGGCTATTAGGCTAATATACCCTTTGATTCAACTATATCCCAAAGAGATTATAAAAAAGGGAAAAAGACCCACAGGTGCAAAAATGTTTGTAGCAGTCCTTTTTGTAGTGGCAAGGAACTGGAAACTGAGTGGATGCTCATGAATGGCTAATTAAGTTATGGTATATGAATGCAATATAATATTATTGTTCTATAAGAAATGATCAGCAGGATTTCAGAAAGGCCTGGAAAGACTTGGATGAATTGATGCTAAGTGAAGTGAGTAGAACCGAGAGATTGTACATGGCAACAACAAGATTATGTGATGATTGACTGTAATAGATCTGGCTTGTTTCAACAACGAAATGATTCAGGCCAATTTCAATAGACTTGTGATAGAGAGAGCCAGAGAGGACTATGGAGTCTGAATGTGGATGACAATGTAGTATTTTCAACTTTCTGTTTGCTTTTTTAAATCTTTCTCAATTTTTTCCCTTTTTGAACTTATTTTTCTTGTGCACCATGATAAATGTGTAAATAATTTTCGAAGAATTACACATGTTTAATCTATATTGGGTTACTTGCTATCTGAGGGGAGGAGGAGGAAGGGAAGAAGAAAAATGTGAAACACATGATTTTGCAAGGCTGAATGTCGAAAACTATCTTTGCATGTATTTGGAAAACCAAAATGCTATTGAGAAAAAAACAAAACAAAACAAAAAAGAAAGAAAGAAATGAGGAGCAAGACGCACTCAGAAAAAACATGGAAAGACTTACATGAACTGATGCAAAGAGGAAGAGCTAGGAGAATATCCTATACAGAAACAATACTATAAGATGATCTACTATGACTAACATTCTTAACAATACAATGATCTAAGACAATTCTTTAGGACTTATGATGAAAGGTACAGTCCATCTCCAGAGAAAGAACTTTATAGAGTTTACTCTTTATATTTGTCTGTGGTTTGGGTTTTTTTCACAGAATGACTTACATGGAAATGTTTTACATGATTATGTATGTATAACATGTCAAATTGCTTGTTTTCTCAATGATGGAATTCAAAATCTGGATTAAAAAATGTTGAAATTGTTTTTACATGTAACTGAGAACAAATAAAATATTAAATGATATTTTAACAAAAGACAACAACATGAATTCAAATTCCATCTCAGATCCTTGTTTAGGTATATGGCCTTGGTCAAAGCACTTAATCACTGTTTGCTTCAGTTTTCTCATTTGTAAAATAGGGATAATAATAGGATTATTGTGATAATCAAGTAAGATAATATATGTAAAATGCTTTGAAACCTTAAAATGTTATATAAGAGTTAGCTATTATTGTTGCTATTTATTCTCACAATTTATTTTCATTGTTTACTCTCATATGTGTTTACACACATTTTCATTGTCTTTTGGGTCAACTGTAATTTTGATTTTTCAGATTTTGAGCTTTGATGATTTCTTTCTAAACAATAGAATAATACTGGCATTAAAAATATTTTCTCCTAGGAAACAGCCTAGGATTAAGGATAGAGCTGTAAAATTCCTCAATCCAATCTGCTCTCTATCTACTATTTATTGAATTCTGGATCTAGTTCTTTATCCATTTTCAGCGCCTCTTCAAACTATGAAAACTCCTCCCCAATTACTCTGCATATGTGGGTGTATATATTTGGCAAATATTTATATATATATATATATATATATATATATATATATATATATATATATACAAGCTGCCTCCCTCAATAGAAGTTAAGCTTCTGGAAGGCAAAAATTTTTTCATTGTTTTTCTTTGTATCTCTAGGACTTGGCACAATGACCAGAACATAGGATATAACTGATCAATTTGCATATATACTGATGATCTCAATGGGCTACCTATCCCAATACATATTATAGGTACAATGAGGATAATCAGATAACCCCAGAAGCCACTTCTGTTCAAGCTGAATGACTTTGCAATGATTATATCAAAAGAGCAATGTTACATCATTGTTATATATATATATATATATATATATATATATATATATATATATCAATGTTATATATAAGAGTTATATCAAAGAGCAATGGCTGCTGAATTAAGAAGATCAGCTCATTCAGCAAATCTTTAAAAGAATTAACTTCCCTTTAGCATACTCTCTCTTGTCTACAGATGTGGGGATTTTGTAGGATCCCTTCTCATAAGGGAGAAGGGATTACCTCCAACCAATAGCTACAGCATTTATTGTGGATACATGTGTAATCTAGATAATACTGAGCCTGGACTTTGGGCCCCTGGCTGCCTCTTCTGATTATATTAATTTCCTGATTTCTGATCATTAAATGCCTAAAGAACAAGCATGAAGCAACTTCCAGGCTTAGGGGAAACATTGAAAATTCAAAGGCAGGGAACACCTGCTTAACTTGGTCAGCACTGATTGGCAGCAAGAGGTATTTTCAGTCAATCAATAATTACTAAGTATCTATTATGTTCCAGGTAAGGTTCTAAGTGCTGAGGATAGATAGGAAGAAAGGTGGAATTTTAGTTGGGTTCTGATGCCAGAGAATTCCAGGCATGGGAAACAGACAGTGAAAATGCACTAAGTTGGGAAATACAATATCTGGAAAAGATTCAGCAAAGAAGTCACTGGTCACTGGATAATAGGAGAGGGTATCAATGGATTGATGAAAAGAGTATCAATAGGATAACCTTATGAATCTATAAATCTTGAAGCACTAATGAAATCTGAATTATATTTTTTTCTCCCTTAGGCTGGGGTTAAGTGACTTGCCCAGGGTCACACAGCTAGGAAGTGTTAAGTGTCTGAGATCAGATTTGAACTTGGGTCCTCCTGAATTCAAGGCTGGTGCTCTATCCACTTCGCCATCTAGCTGCCCCAGAATCTGAATTATTATTATTAACTTAACTGGTCATTTACCCAGGAAAAAATGTAGCTCTTAAGGAAACAGACCTTCAGGAAAAGAATATTGTGATGTGGAAGAAAGGAATCCAGGTAAATGCTAAGTACAGGATTCTGCCTAAAAAGGTCTCTTGAACAAATAGGAAATATGTAAGCTCTGATCTCTTTCACAGGTTTGGTTGGGGGTGAGGTGAAACACAGAGGAAGACCTCTAACATAAATGAATCAAAATATAGGATTTAGAACTGGAAGACACCTCAAAGATCATACATCTAATCAGGGGTTCTTAACCTTTTTTTGTGTTCTGGATCCCTTTGGCAACCTATTGAAGCCTGTAAATTTCTTGGAATATTTTTAAATATAAAAGACTGAAAAAGAAACCAATTATACTGAAAAATAGTTATCAAAATATTACAAAAGAGTTGACAGACTCCAGATTAATAACCCCTGATCTAGCCCAAATTCCATTTGATAAATAAGGAAACTAATTCATTGTTATTATGAGATTATTACATCAAAGACTAAAGAAACTTGGATGACCTCAGTACGTAGCAAAGGAGGGAAAGAGATAATATGGTCTAGTAGTTCCTTTGACTACAGAATGTTATCTCTCTTTCCTTTAGTTAGCCCTGTTTCCATTTGCCAATCCTATTTGTAGATGAGCAGTTGTGGAAATAGCCTAAAAATCCTTTCAACTATGACTGGCTGCCAAATTGAAGCTGGACAGCTCTTCCCACTGCAGACATGGCTCTGACAACCTCTAAGAGATAAAAGTAGTTTTTACAAATAGACTGATGCATCTTTGCTAGTTCTGTACTAGCATCTGTGCTGGTCCTTTGCTAGCAAAGGAGAATGGGGGGATGGAGCTGCCTAGCTCAACTGGGGTACTGCAGTAGTAAAGAAACAGTATGGCTGGGGAAAGGAGAGAGAAGCCAGAGCAGTAATCTGAGAGAATACAAAGAGGATGCAGATTGACTGGAGTTTTACCTTCTTTTGCTGGCTCTTTTGCTGCATGTATCCTTATCCACAGCTCCTGGAGCTGCTGGATGTGCCCTACAATGTCATCAGGTAGGTATAATTTATCTTTTGAGGGTCTCTCTCCTCTCCATTGCAACATGATATTCTGATACTTGTCCCTCCTATTCCAGATCTTCCTACTATTCCCCAGTGACACATTCTTTCTCCTTTTGCCCTCCTCAGAGTCGGGCTTCTGTTTTCTGCACATATTTGAAACTTATCTGTGCTGAAATTCATCCTTTTAGGCCTGAAATATGCATTTCTCATAGTGACATTTAGGTAAGCTTGATAATCTAATCCAATGCTAACAGGAAAGAGAAGGCTAGAGAAGATCACATTAAAATCCCTCCACATTGCCCTATTTAATAATAATTTTGGACATTTAGGTAAGTTCTATTATTATTATAATATATTGTATCATATAATAATATAATATAATAATATATTATAATGACATTATAATATATAATAATAATAATTATTAGATTATTAGATAAGGTTTATAAAGTTCTTTATATAGAGTATCTTACTTGATTTTCAGTACAATCTTAAAACATACTTTCCCCCCATTCTATAGATGAGGAAGACAAGTCACAGAGAAATAAATAATTTGTTTGCTAAGTTAGTGTCAGAGATAATACTTGAACCCAAATTGTCATTCCTTATCGTACATTTAAAAATCACCTCTGGATTTATTTTAAAAATGTATTTATATCTCTTATTTTCCTGTCAACTTTATTTTTAAATACATGGTATCCCAAAAGTCTTAGTTCGGTTTTAAGCTTTAATAGCTTGAAAATAGGATGATTGGCTGAGGAGAGGATAGAAAAAAGAATATATATGGGTTTCCCAAGAGTCTTAGGACAGTTTCCTTTTCCCCAACCCCTCCCCAGCCAACCATTCCTTGTAATAAAGAATAAAAAAGAAAACTTATTTAAAAACCAGTTCATCAAAACATCAACTAAGTCTGACAATGCCATCCCCATAGTCTCCCACCTAATCAAAAAAGATATGGAGGTTCATTTTTTCATCACTCCTTTGGGTTAAGCTCAAACCCAGTTCTTTTTTTTTTTTTTTACTCCAAGTCTGGTCCTCTATCCACCGCACTATTTTGTCTTTCTAGTTGATCAGAATCATGGGTTTCTGGAAGATGGCCCCTTTGTTGTCTAATATAGAGGAGTGACTACAATAATTAAGTCAGCTTAATGGGTGAAAGTGCCATGGCAGACCAGCAGAATTACTAGGAGAAATATTAAATTTTATTTAATGAGCAAGTTAGACATTTCCATACCCACTTCCATCCCTTTCAACTCAGTAGAGTTTGAGAAGAGGGATTAGGGATTTTTAACCCTATTTTTGACTTTATTTCCCCTCTGCTGCACTGTCTTCAGTTGAGTTGGCCTTTAGTAAACCCCTACCACTTCTAATAGATGATGCAGTGGAGAGATGATGCACTGGATCTGGAGTCAAGAAGATTCATTTTTCTGATGAATAGGATCTCAATTACTTACTAGCTGTGTGATCCTGGCATCTCCCTTAACTCCATTTACCTTAGTTTCTTCATCTGAAAAATGAACTGGAGAAAGAAAAGGCAAAACAACAACAAACTACTTCTACCAGGTAAGTGGGGTAAAGGAGAAGTTGAGGTCCTTATATTCTTTATGAATGATGTGATTAAGTTAATCAGAATCCGGTCATTCCAGGACTAAAGACATAGCCTTAAAATTAAACACTCTGGAAAATGAAGATTCAGTCATTTTAGTGTAAAATAGCAAATAGTAAATAGTAAAGTAATAATATAGAGTCATTTTAGTCATTCGTAAATTAACCCCTCTTTAGCCAGATATTTACCCTCTAATTTTTCCTAGCCAAATCCTAAGCAGCATTTAGACAGATCCACCTCTGAAAAGTACTTGGTTTGAGATATTTGGTGGCTCAATATCCACTCAAAGCAATACTTACAAGCCCCAACTAGTGTGTTTACTTTTGCCAGTCAATGGCCACAATGTTTATAACAAAAGACATTTAATGAAACAGCATAATAAATGAGATAATAAGAAAATATTCACATACACCTAGAAAATATGCTTTCCTACAAGTTACCATTTTGAGTGGTAAGGATAGTTTAGATAGTAAACACAGCAAGTTTCAATGTGATCAGGGACATAGGACATACTGATAAGTATCACTGTAAGATACACATGCAATCAGGTGACATATGTTGACCAGAGTAACTCACTACTCCAATGCTGGCAGAATTGCTGATGTCCTTAAGTGGTTTCACCTTAAGATATTCTGGGGGTATCTGCTGGGTATCACTTTTCCACTGGTCTCAATGTAGTAGGTCATCCTGTTACCATCTCCTTGGCTTCAGATCAAGGCTTTCTACTAGACTCATGTCTTCTTGATTCTATTATCTAGTTGTTTTTTTTTTCTCTCCCCCAGTAGAAAGTTTTCTGTGGCTTTCATCTTGTCATCATAACTTCTAGAGTTTACCGACACAGTGTACATAGAAAGTGCAAAAATTAACAAGTACTGCTTTTATATAGTTCAAGTGGTATTTGTCTCATTGTTCATATTGAATTGGCACTGTCCTTGCCAGCACCACTTAGGTAGACAGCTCCAATTCCAACTTCCTCTCAAGTTTTCCTTCTCTACCTCCATCAAATTATCTCATCATCTCTCCAACCCTGCTGAGTCCTTAGAACATCCAGCTGAGTAGCACAAGTTTCTTCAGAGGGGCTGAGAAAGACTCTCTATTTAGATAAAAGATCAGAGCAAGATGACCTACTTTTCTTTATGCAATGTAAATGCTGATCTGGATTTAAAATAAATAATAATAAAAGGGATAAGTTCAGAAACTCCATCCACAAAAGAGTTGAAGAAAAGAAGTTCACCAAGATCCTTTTTGGGGAAGATCCCATCCTGAATTCAAATCTTTCTCAAGACAGCAAATGGAAAATCTGGTTGTGCAGACCCTGGACTTCATCAATATGACATCAGAATTGCTGGTCAGGACATAGAAGCAACTTATTTTTTAAAAAAGTCAATAAGTTCAGTTTTTTTTTTTTTTTTTTAATCCCTGACTCATTGTGTAGTTGATACTTAACAGGTTGTTTCAACTTTTAACTTACCACCTACCTACAAGTTTTCACGTAATGAGATAAGCTTATGTTAAGTAATCATATTTACTATTAATAGATATTGCATTATATTGTATATAATAATACTTAATGTAAGTAATAAGAATAAATAATCCTAGTTTTATGCTTCGCCTTTCTGTTTCTTCCCCAAATCTCCTCTGACTCCCATCTTTCTATAAAAACAACAAACAAATGCTTTTCAAAACTGCTGTTATGAATTCAGTTTTGTGCTTAATGAGGTAAAGGTGGGAGATACCAAGAGACAAAAGCCATGGTCTTTGTCCTTTCCCTTCAACACTCATTTCAGTGCTTCCTTCTTCAGGAGATCTATCCTCTATTCCCCACCAATCTACTAATGCTATACTCTATATCTATTCTGTTTTTATCTACTACATTCTGATTTATATCCATACTGTCTTCTAGAATGGTATATAAAATCCTTGAGGGCAGAGTCTGTTTTGTTTATCTATTTGTTTTTGTTTTGTTTTGTTTTGTTTTTGTATTTCCATTGAAATACAATGTGTAACCTGTCAGATTGGCTAGAATGACAGGGAAAGATAATGCACAATGTTGGAGGGGATGTGGGAAAACAAGGACACTGATACATTTTTGGTGGAATTATGAATACATCCAACCATTCTGGAGAGCAATTTGGAACTATGCTCAAAAAGTTATCAAACTGTGCATACCCTTTGATCCAGCAGTGTTACTACTGGGCTTATATCCCAAACAGATCTTAAAGAAGGGACCTGTATGTGCAAGAATGTTTGTGGCAATCCTCTTTGTAGTGGCCAGAAACTGGAAACTGAGTGTGTGTCCATCAATTAGAGGATGGCTGAATAACTTGTTGTATATGAAGATTATGGAATATTATTGTTCCGTAAGAAATGACCAACAGGATAATTTCAGAAAGGCCTGGAGAGACTTACATGAACTGATGCTGAGTGAAATGAGCAGGACCAGAAGATCATTATATACTTCAACAACAATACTATATGATGATCAATTCTGATGGATGTGGCCATTTCCAACAATGAGATGAATCAAATCAGCTCCAATAGAGCAGTAATGAATTGAACCAGCTACACCCAGCAAAAGAACTCTGGGAGATGACTATGAACCACTACATAGAATTCCCAATCCCTCTACCTTTGTCTGCCTGCATTTTTTATTTCCTTCACAGCCTACTATTTCAAAGTCTGATTCTTTTTGAACAGCAAAATAACTGTTTGGACATGTATACTAATATTGTATTTAATTTATACTTTAACATATTTAACATGTATTGGTCAACCTGCCATCTGGGGAAGGGGGTGGGGGCAAGGAGGGGAAAAATTGGAACAAAAGGTTTGGCAATTGTCAATGCTGAAAAATTACCCATGCATATATATATATATATATATATATATATATATATATATAGATATAGATATATATATATCTATATCTATATATATATATATATATATATCTTTTTTTTTTTCCCTCTGAGGCTGGGGTTAAGTAACTTGCCCAGGGTCACACAGCTAGGAAGTATTAAGTGTCTGAGACCAGATTTGAACTCGGGTCCTCCTAAACTCAAGGCTGGTGCTCTATCCACTGCGCCACCTAGCTGCCCCCACCCATGCAGATATCTTGTAAATAAAAAGCTATAATAAAAAAATAAAAAAAAAAAAGAAATACAGTGTGTAATACATAATAAGCATCTAACAAATGCTTATCAATTGATTTAAAGGCCTTGAGTTCACATCTCAAGCCTGATAATGACTATCTGTACAACTGTAGGCAAGACACACAAACACAAAGCTCTAGGCCTCAGTTTCCCTATCTGAAAATAAAGAGGTTGGATTAGATGGTCCCTTGGGATCCCTTTTGGCTCTGGATTTCTGAAGAAGAGCTCACCATTTATTTGAAGAGAAAAGAAATCCTCATGAGGAAAGCTAAATAACAATTGAAAACAAAACAAAAATAGAAGTGTCATACAATGCTAAAGGAGAGATTTAGACAGCAAGTGCTCTAGGAGTCCAGAAAATGGAGGGAGCACATTATAAGGAGGAGAAGAGGGGCTTGAAGACTGTAAGAGATTTTGGATTGGCAAAGAGGAATAGAGAGAATATTCTAGGTGAGAGAAACGGCCAAAAAAATCACTCTTCTGACACTATAGTTTAAAGCAATCTGCTGCAAAATCTGCCAAAGGGAAGGGAACTCTGTGAATGTTTTTGTGTTTTTGAGTAGTTTTTTTATTTTTTTGTTTTTTTCCTCCTACAAGAGCACAAGCTTTGCATCAGAGGCAAGCAGGATGACTCTGCAAAAGTCTGTGGTCTGATCAGTGGTAGGATCTTGAAAGAGGCACTGTGCCCAGGGCATATACTATTTCAGCAGTCTCAAGGTCAGAGCCTCATTGTCATTCTCCATAATGCCACCCTTCCAAATGAGATAACTCCCACCTGCCTGTGGGAGTGACCTCTGGGTATCAGAAGCTCATTATTTTTAGTAGTTCCTGAGCCATTCGGGCAGGGCCCAGCAACTCCAAGTGTGGACTGGCAGCAAAGACACACAAGTGGGACAGCTGCCCTCCTGAATCAGCTGCAGTGATGCAGATAAATTGTTGAGAAGTTAAAATTAAAAGCTGCTCTTGCTATGTAGATGTTGGAGCTACTGGAGAAGGGTGGTATCCTCCTATTGATTCTTGCTCCAATTCTAACTGCACATAAATTAAAGAGAACCTAAAATTAAAAACATATCTTTCCTATTGTCTCAGGTATCTCATCACTTCTCAATGGTTCTATGTTCTTCCTGGGATTTATCCAAAAGAAAAACACACACAGACATAGACACATATATGCAAATGTAGAGAGTCTGTGTGTATATACATATATACACATAGATATACTATATTCATAATATAAAAATACATGCATATTACATTATATACACATATATGCAAGTGTGGAAAGTGAACATATGTATGCACACATGTATACTATATATTTAATATACAAATATGTGCATATTACATTATATACACATATATATGCAAATGTAGAGCACATATATATGTATAAACATACATATACTATATATATAAAATCTGCAAATATATGCATATTATATATGTGTATATTTATGTATGTAGCAAGCAGGAAGGAAAAGAAGAGGCGAGGAAGTATAGCATAAAGGAAAGAATCAGAAGACCTGAGTTCAAATTCTACCTATATCACTTAGTGTCTGAGTGACCCTTTAGGCAAGGTCAGTGACCCTCTATGAGCTTCATATTTAAAAGGAAGACATTGCGCTGGATGACTTTTGAGGTAGTTTCCTTTTAAATCTATGGCCCTAAGCATTAAAATAAATACCCAACAAATGGCTTATATTTCAGACAAATGATCAACATTTAAAATTTTCCTACAACTACTTATCATTTCAGTTGCTATGCAGAGGGGGTTAGTCTATATGCAAAGGTGACTCTGTTGATCCAGCAGCAACAGCACTTCCAATTAGAGTGATATTTTCCAGCAGTGGGGAAGGGTTTTTAATGCTGTCCCATTCAAATTCTCTTATTGCTTGGGATCCATAGCCCAACACTGTGAGTAATTTGGCAGAGATTAGGGGATTGGCTATAACAGGGGGATGGAATAAATTGAATTGGTTCACATAGGAAGGAAGGCAGGATCTCAATAAAACAGAACTCTGAACATGCCCGTACAGCTGTTAATGTCAATATATGATGAAATAAAAATATTCTGGTAATTGCATTTGAATATAGTTTGTTTCTGTTGTAATCTTTTGTATTCTACTTTATTACTTTAAAAGCATTTTTCTGAGAAAGGGTCCATAGGCTTCACCAGACTTGAAACAAAGTCAAATGACACAGAAATAGGTTAAGTACTTTTGACTTAGATGATCTCTTGAATCCCTTTTAGCTCATTCTGATATATACATATATATATATATATATATATATATATATATATATATATATATATATATATTGACACTGATGAAATAAAAAATATTTGGACTTAGATTTAGAAATAGGGACCTGGACTTGAAAACCATTTCTAAACAGTTATATGTTGTGTGAGCCACAAAATGAAGGAGAAACTTTTGTAAACTTTAAATTGCGATCTAAATTCAAGTCATCATTATTTTCTTTCTTTTTTCCTTCTTCTGAGGCAATTGGGGTTAAGTGACCTGCCCAGGGTCACACAGCTAGGAAGTGTCAAGTGTCTGATATCAGATTTGAACTCAGGTCTTCCTGAATTCAAAGCTGGTGCTCTATCCACTGTGCCACCTAGCTGCCCCTTCAAGTCATCATTATTAATAAGATTATAGCTAAAGAGTTGGAAGGTACCTAGTCCAACTCTTTCATTTTGCTGATAAGGAAACAGAAGCACAAAGAGGCTTTGTGTCTTGCCAAAGGTCACAAAAGTATCATCTCAGAGTCAAGATTCATTGAGTGGCAGAAATGAAAACAATTAACTCTGGGAATGCTGACTTCTATACCAGAGGAATCTGGGGATTCTCAAATTATATGATCTGCATTCTTCCTGATGATCAACACTGATAGTAACCTGCCCTGTTCAGTCTATAAAAACAAACAAACAAAAACCTTTATCGCACATCCAAAAGAAGAAGGCAGAGAGGACAAAAATTAAATATTTGCCTTTGGATATTTTCAGGGGAACGCCAATGCTTTGAATCAGTGGAGCATTATTTTACATTTAGACAATAAAAGAATGGGAAGATAGAGGGCACGTGAATCCTAACCTATTTCCAGGCAGATATATTATCTCTGACAAGGAAGTTTCAAAATGGAACAAGCTTGAAAACAGACTCCTTGTAGCTCTCAGTTGTTTTCAGAACCATATGGAATGACTCCCTTTCATTACAGGAAACTATATTTATATTCCATTCCCTCCTTTATGTGTGAGGGTGTTTTCTTTTTCCCTATGTGTTATCTCTTGAGAAAAGAAATGGGGAAAGTTTAGGAATCATGCTTTAAGATAAGAGCCTAATCTAGATCAGGTTCTCATTGATATCTGTTAATGATAGTCTCAGTTTCTAGATTTGCAAAATAAGAATAACAATACTAATTCCTACCTCGTGGATGCATTGTATAGAAAAAACATTTTAAACTCAGTGTTACATAAATGTGAGTTATTACATTAATGATAAAGCATATGCAGGAAAAAATTCACATTGAAGAGGGATATATTAGAAATGGTAAGTTCTTCAAAGAGCTTTTATTTGATGTGATGATTGCATTGATTCCTAGAATATCAAGGAGCTATAACTACTCAAAAGTTGTTGATTTATCTACTTACCAAAGAAAAACTAAGCAAATGAAGGATGCCTATCTTCCAGATTATGATATGAAGTGAGATGAGTAATCTTTAGAATTTATCTTCAAAACAAAAAGAGAAGCTGAAGCCAAAAAGATGGAGAGGAGACTAGTTTTTTATCTGAGCTCTCTCTGATGTTCCCTCTGATCAATACCAAATTGAGCCTCTGACTTTGTTTTGGAGTGACAAAACCCACAAATATTTGGAGTATAACAAATTTCCAGCAGAAGATAGTTTCAAAGAACTTCAGAAAAGGTCTGTTTCAATTGGACTTGCAGGGAGGCAGCCAAGTGCAGATGCAGGACAGACTCAGGTGGTGTGGGATCTGCATGCTGGAGAATCTGCTGGGAGGAATCTACAATAGTGTTGGCTACTCGGTCAATGGATCAGCAGATTAGTTGTAAGATGTCCAACACAAATATAAGAGACAAATAATGAACCTCTGAACCCCAGAATAATGCCAGACTTGACCACACCTACCTAGCATCAGAAATAAGCAGCACTGTACCCATGCAATCACTGTCCTCTGTAGAGGAAGCTTGGACAATCTCCTCTTTGCCCTAAAAGCAGATCACAACCTTTTCTTTAAAAATGAGCAAAAAAGTAAAAAGAATTCTTACCATAGATAATTTTATGGAGAAACAGAGCAGACCTTGAGAACACTAAAAGCAAATCATTTCCATATGAAACCCCAAAAGGTGATATGAATTGTTTCTTTCAGAAAGTTCTTTTGGAAGAATTCAAAAAGGATCTTAAAAGAATGTTAGGAAAAAAATGGAGAGAGTAAATGAGACCATTGCAGGAGAATCTGGAAAAAAGAAACACAGAAATTATCTAGAGAAAACTCCTTACAAAATAGATTTAGTGAAATGAAAAAAATATATAAATCCTTATAAAATAGATTTGACAAAATGGAAAAAGAAAACAACTCCTTGAAAAAAAAATTGTGAAATGAAAAAAAATCCATTGAACAATACAACTTGTTTAAAAATTCAAGTGGCCAAATACAAAATGAGCTAAAAATGTAACTGAATAAAATAATTTACTAAAAATTATAACTGAACAAATGGAAATGAATGTCTTAATGAAATATCAAGAATCAGTCAAACAAAAACAAAAAAAAAAAGGAAAAAAATAGAAGAAAATGTAAAAATCTTATTGGAAAAAACAACTGACCTAGAAAATAGATCTAGGAGAGACAAGCTAAAGATTATTGGACTTCCTAAAAACCATGATGTAAAAAGAGCCTAGACATCATCTTTCAAGAAATCATGAAGAAAAACCACCCTCATGTCCTAGAACCAGAAGGTAAAATAGTCATTTGAAAGAATTCACTGATCACCTCCTGACAGAGACTCCAAATTAAAAACTCCAAGGAATATCATAGTTAAATTTCAGAATTATCAAATCAAAGAGAAAATATTATAAACAGCCAGAAGGAAACAATTCAAATATCAAGGAGACACAACCAGGATTACCCAAGACCTAGCAGTTTCCACTTTAAAGGATCAAAGGGCATGGCATCTGATATTCTGAAAATAACTTGGATTTCAGCCAATAATCAATTATCCAGCAAAACTGAGCATTATCTTTCGGGGAAGAAGATGGACAATCAATGATACAGATGAATTTAATTTATTTCTTATAAAAAGACCAGAGCTGAACAGAAAATATGATCTTCAAACACAGAACTCGAGAAGCATTAAAAAGGAAAAGAGGAAAGAACTCTTGAGAACTATATGTCTATTATGGGTATATTTAGAAGTGCAGCATAATTTGATTTTATTGTGATAATATAAAAAAGGAAATGGATATAGAAAGGGGATTGTTCTGGAAGAGGAGGAAAATGAAGATAAAATGAGGGAAATTACATCTAATGAAGGAATAAAGAAGACCTGTTATAATTAAGGGAAAAATGGGAGGGGGATGAACATTGTGTGAATCTTACTCTCATCAGATTTGGCTCAAAGAGAGAATTCAGACATATTTGACTTCACAGAGAAACAAACAAACAAACAAAAATTTTTTTTCTTCCATCAATAATTACCTATCTTGTAGGGAAGCTAGATGGTTCAATGGATAGATCACTGGCCCTGGATTCAGGAGTACCTGAATTTAACTCCAGCCTCAGACACTTAATACTTACTAGCTGGATAACCCTAGTTACTCCAACTACCTTGCCAAAATAAAAAAAAGAAAGGAAAAAAATTACCTATCTTGAACAAATGGACACTAGATTAGGCCATCATTGAATAGAAGGAGCATAGGAGATTGGACTACTTTTGACAAATCAAAAACGTCTTTTCTTGACCTCAAATTTCTCCCAGAAATGAAAGTCCATCTTTTACAATGTCAAAAGTCTATTGGTACTCTCATGTGACTACAAGTCAAGGAACACTACAATCTGTGAACACTAAAAATGAGAATTCTGCAGCCAGCAATGGAGGGTCACATGGCAGGTGTAAGTGGGCTTCAGAACCTTACGAAAATATGAAAGTAGAGTAAAGAAAAGGATTTCATCAAAGAAATATATGAAAAAAGTTGAAATTTTATACCAATAATTAGCCAGGTGTTACATTGGTATATTTGTGATGTGGGGGGAAAAAAGGTTCACTGATGTTAGGAAGACCCCTTGAGATTGATTTATCAGAGGATGTGGATGAGTCACCAAGGAAAGGCAGGAATGGATAGGATCTAATACCCCTAGGAGGAATACTCATATCGATGAAATTACAGATATAGTTGAATATTTGAGCACTTAGGAAACTCTCTTCTCTTTTTTCTCTAAACTCTCTCACTTGGTAACTTCATCACCCCCACCCTTCTCCACTCGGCCACCATGGGTTAAATTATCTCTAAACAGATGATTCCCACATCAAGATAGCCAATCTTGGTCTCTTTCTTGATCTCCAATCCTGCATTAATAATTGCTTATTGGCCATTTCGAGTTGGATGTCACATAAGCATCACTGAATCAATGTACACAAAAGAGAACTTAGCATCTTTTCCCCAAGACTCACCCCTCTTTCACCTACTGTCCATGGGACCAAGGTCTTTCCAGTCACCAAGTTCTGCAACATTGGTATCAACCTCTGCTTCTTTCCTCATCCAACAAAAGTTGTTAAATCTTATTGTTTCTATCTCCACAATTTTTCTCCTGTAAATCTTGCTTCTTTCTAGTAACATAGTTACTACCCTACTTTCAATCCTCATCACTTTTTTATCTAGACCATTATAATAGCCTTCTTTTTTATTCTTACATCAAATTATCTCTCATTCTATTCCATCTTCCACACAAATATCAATATGACTTTCTGAAAGCATATATCTGACCATCTCATGTAACGCCCTATTCATTAAACTCTGGTGGCTCCCCAATGCCTCTAGGATCAAATTCTTCTGGCACTTAAAGTCAAATACCAACTGAACCCTTTCTACCTTTCCAGTCTTCTTATAAATTTCACATTCTCTAGCCCCACTGGGCTACTTCTCTTCCTTCAGATACCCCCATTTTAGATCTCTGTACTTTTGCACTGGTTGTTCTTCATTCTGGAATATACTACTCATCATCTACACTTCTTGGGATCCCTCATTTCCTTCAAGACTCATCTTAAGCCCCTCTTTCTCCAGCAAGCCACTTATTGGCTTGTGTCTTCCCATCTAAAAACTACCTTCTATTTATTTTGCATAGCGTTCTGGACATGGAGTCAGGAAAACCTGATTTCAAATACTGCCTCAGGTCCTTACCAGCTGTATAATCTTCAGCAAGTTTATTAACCTCTATTAGTTTCTGTTTCCTTATCATAGTGAGAATAAAATAAGACAACATTTTTGCAAATCTTTAAATCCTATTTAAATGTTACTTATTGTTATTATTACTGTAAAGCTTTTATATGTGTACGTGTTGTCTTTCAATGATAGAATAATACATTTTTAAGGTCACAGGCTGTTTCCCATTTATCTTTGAATCCTTAGCACTGACTTTGCTTAGTACAAAGGATTCAGTAAATAAATATTTTCAATTTATTGAAAGTATGTACAGTCAATAATGATTAAGCAATATGTGGAAGAAGCAGTATAGTACTGTGGATAAATGTTGGACATGAGATCAGAAAGACCTGGCTCCATATCCCTAATATTTATAATATATTTCATTAGACACTAGGAATAATATGAAAACAAATAAGGTATGATCACCATACTAAAAAAGCTTACAATACAGGAAGGGAACGAATGAGTTTTTTAAAAGGATTTATTTAGCATTTACTATGGGCAAAGTACTGTACTAGGTACCGGAAATACAAATAGAAAAGTAAAACAATTCTTTCTTTCAAGAGGCTTACATTCTAATAATGGAAGACTGTGAAAGAGAATTCAACTCACATGAAAGGGCCCCATGGTGTATAGGTATAGCAGCAAAAGTGAAAGTAATGCATCTCCTTTACTTTTATTTCCATAGATAAAATTCTATTTGTTTATAATGAAGATATATTTAATGGAGTCACTGACTTGGATCTTTTCTGGATCTTTGGTGGCTTGTGGCTGCCCAAGAGGCAGGACCTATATTTTCCAGTAATTACTTATCTTGATTCCACTATAGGGAATATTATGCTTCTCCTAGGAAAAGCTGGAGGAAAGGAGTTTCATCAGAAACTTGGTCAGTGTGCAAATAAACTCAGCTTTTGATACTCAACATTTTCTAATTTCTTTCAGTTGTTTCTCCAGAGTGAAGGATTGGAAGGAGCCACAATAAACTCCTCCCAAACCTTCCTTTATAGTAGGTCAGAATTTTCAACTGACTCTCCATTTTTTTTTAATAACTCTGGTTCTCACTCCTTGTAACTTTGTACTCCCAGGGCCCCTCCACTTTCCTTTTGTATATTGTTTTCTTCCAGTAGATTATAACTCCCAGAGTACAGGGATTGTCTCTCTTTTCTTTATTTGTATTCCTAAAGTTTAGCACAGTGCCTGGCATATTGCAAATGTTTAATAAATGCTAATTGAATTTAATCGAATTGCAGGAACTCAAATTGAACTCTTATTTTCACAAGTTAAATTTCCCTAGATAATGGCTCCAGACAGGCTTGAAGACCTTGAAGACCTGTTGTTGGTCTATGTAGGGCTGCTTTCCCTGGAGTTCTACGGAGCAGAACTGTAAAATGTCTCCCTTGTGGATGGAGAGGAAGTGGGCAGTGAAAGTCGGACCTGCCTGGCGTATGCTGCTTCAAGTCTTTCCCTCCTGGTAAATATTTATAGGATATTGATATGATATGAATCATATCAAATGTTTATGATATATGAAAATCTATATAGCAACAAGTCAAATAAAGTTATTTAGAAAATTAAATGAATAGAGCACAATCCATTATGCCTCATATAAAAAAAAATCAACTAGTGAAAATCAAAATCAATTTTTTGTTAGAGCTGAGATCTGTTGTTACAAGTAGTGAATCAGATTTATGGGAAAATTTGGGAGATCTGATTCCATTAGCCCAAATTTAGATCAATAAATGTCAAAAAGATGCTATTTCAGAGCAAGCAGATCAAACACATGAAATCCTTGGGCCTGTCCATTTTTGTAGCAATCATTCTGCTTAAGAATCTACTTCTATTACATTCATTTGAAAGATTACAATTATTTGATATAGCAAAAACTGCAGATTTTAGAGAAAAAGGATTCCTTAGCATTTGGATTTAAATATTGTTACTGAAGCATCATATTTGGAGCTTATGAAGAAAACCTTAGTGGCAAGAAGAGAATGAATAAACTGCAACAGAGTGAAAGAAATAATACTTCTTACAAAATCACTGTTTTAAATTCCATCAAGGTAACCATTTAGTAAATTGAATGCTAGATCTTCAAGTTAAGAGATGCTGAACTGGAATCCTGCTTCAAGTACTAATTCTATAATACTGGAGAAGTCACTCAGTTTTTTCAGTATGAGTTTACAGATATAAAAAATGGGAATATTAATAGCAACTATCTCACTGGATTGTCCAGAGGTTCAAATTATATAAAATATGTAAATGCTTTGTAAATCTTAAGTACTAAATATAATTATTCTATTAAAGAAGGTAAGCAGGATATTTCTCTCTTTATGCGTTGCCCACTCTACTCAGGAGAAAGGAAGCTCCTTGAGACCTGAAGCTGTTTCATTCTTGTCTTTGTGTCCCCAATCTCTTGTGCAATGTCTGCATGAAGGAGACATTTAACAAATTCTTGTGTTGAATTATGGTTGTGAGTGTTGTCCTTCATTCTCAAAGATGACTAAAATGATATCACTATGTTAGAGTCTAATTACAGTGTGTCCACCAATTGGCAAGCATGCATTTGGCATTTGAACAATGTGGCCAATCCAGTGGAGTTGCGCTCTGTGCAGTGTAGTTTAGTTCAAGAAAGCATTTCAGTGTCTTGTATCTTATCCTGCCCAGGTGATCTTCAGAATCCTCCTAAGACAATTCAGATGGAGCGATTCAATTTCCTAGCTTGGTGCTGGTAGACTGTCCAGGTTTCAATGAGGTCAGTACAACAGCTCTGTAGCGTTCAAGGATGTCTCCATTGTCCATCTCTACAGAGGTAAAAAAAAAAATAGATTTTCCTGTGATAATTACAAGGTGGAGATCTCTCAGTCATCACTGGCAAGAATCTTGCCAGAGTCCTCCTTAATAGGCTGATTTTATACCTGGAAGAAAGTCATCTACCTGAGAGCCAGTGTGGTTTCAGAAGGGGCCAAGGAACAGTTGATATAGTATTCGGTGCCCAACAACTGCAAGAGAAATTCCAGGAGCAGATCATTACTCTGTATATATGTGTAGATCTAACCAAGGCCTTTGATACTATCAGTCATGAGAGCTTATGGAGAATTATGTCAAAATTTGGTTGCCCAAAGAAGTCATGTTGATTTAAGCATGAGGCAGCTAGGTAGTACAATGAATAGTCCCGGAATCAGGAAAATCATCTTCTTGCGATCAAACTCAGCCTCAGACACTACCCCATGTGACTCTGAATAAATCATCTATCTCTGCTTGTCTCTGTTTCCTCATCTATAGAATTAACTAGAGAAGGAAATGGCAAACTGCTCTAGTTTCTTTGGCAAGAAATCCCAAATGGAGTCACAGAGAGTCAGATATTATTGAACCACAAAGGACCAATAGGGCAGCACTTTGGGGGACAACTACAATTCCTGGACTTGAAATGGAAGACAATCCAGCAAAGAAATCTAAAAAGAAGCAGCCATATGGGAGAAAGAGTAGTATCTTAAAAATGCAGTGAGGAGATAATATTCGTGGCTGAGGAGGGTCTCTAGTTGAATGTGTTCTTTTTAAAAATATGGGTATAGAGCAATTACAAGATGATGGCAGAGGCAGCAATCCAGCTGAACTCAACAACATGCCCCTTCAAACATAGTTAACATCAATAGAGTCAGGGCAGTGGACAGAGCACCAGCCCTCAAGTCAGGAGGATCTAAGTTCAAATCCAGCCTCAGTACTAGCTGTGTGACCCTGGGCAAGTCACTTAAAAATAGTGGACAGAGCACCAGCCCTCAAGTCAGGAGGATCTAAGTTCACAAGATGATGGCACCCAGAACTAACTCTGAAAACAGAAGCATGGAAAACCCTAAAGCTTAGGATAGTGCCTTCCTGACTCCAGGTGAACACAGAGTTTAAAGTCAAGAAACAGGCTGAGAAAAAATAAACACACAAGCAAAAAAAAACAAAAAACAAAACCCACAAAAACAACAACAACAACAACAACAAAAAACAACAACAAAGCTTGACATAAAACAACTGTTGTGGTGGCAGAGAAGATCTCATCTCAAGGTCTCAGAAGAAAATAAGGCAAGAACAAATTACAAGCAAGGCCTCAAAGAAAAAAAAAGTTAATTGGATACAATCTCAACAAGAATTACTTAGAAGACTTAAATAAAAGTGATGATTGTTAGAAGAAAAATTAGGAAAAGAAATGAGTGATGAAAGAAAGTTATAAAAAGAGAATTAATAGCTTGATTTAAAAAAGCACAAAAAATACTACAGAAAGTTGCACTTTGAAAAAAAATAGTTGGCCAAATGGTAAAAGATGGACAAAAATTCACCAAATAAAATAACTCTTTAAAAAGCAGAATTGGACAAATGGGAAATGAAGCACAAAAGTTCAACAACCAGGAACACAATTTCTTCAAGTGAAAGCTAATAACTTCATAAGACATCAAAAAACAATAAAACAGTTAAAAGACTGGAAAAAACAGAAAAATCTGAAATATTTCATTGGAAAATAATTAATTTGGAAAATAGATTGAGGAAACAATTTAAAATTTAAGAATTATTGGACTACGATAAAAAAAACTATGATAAAAAAAGAGACTCATCATTTTAAAAAATTATGAAAGATAACTGTTCTGATATCTTTTTTTTTAAAAAGAGGATAAGATAGAAATTGAAAGAATCTGCCAATCATTTCCTGAAAGAAATCCCAAAATGAATATTACCAGGAATATTATTGTCAAATTCCAGAATTCCCAGAACAAGGGAAAAATGTATAGACAGCCAGGAAGAAAATACCGAAAAATTATGAAGCTATAGTCAGGAATGCATAACTTTTAGCAGCTTCCATATTAAAGGAACAAAGGGTTTGAAATATTCTGTTCCAGAAGGCAAAGAATCTAAGATGTATGAAGAGGAAAGGAATGTAAAATCACTATACACACACACAAAGAGAAAAGAGATTTTTACAGTGGAAGGGAATCTGCAAGACTGGAGAAATGGGCAATGCTTTAACTTCATCTTTGTCGGAATTGGTTGAAAGAAAGAATATACATGCACATTCATCTGGGTATAGAAATGTTTCATCCAACAGGGAAGAGTTAAAAATGGGGGGAGGGGTGTTATAAAAGGGAGAATAGAAAAAGAAGATAGTGGTCAGAAGTAAAACAAACTCTTGAGGAGGTATAAGTTAAAAAGAGAAAAGGATAAGTGGAAGAAAAAAGAAAGAAGGGAAATATATAGTTAGTAATCATAACTGTGACTGGGAATGGGAAGAGCTCACCCTAAAACTGAAGCAGATAGCAGAATAGATTAGAAACCAGAATCCAACAGTATGTTATTTACAAGAGACACACTTAAAAGCAGAAAGGCACACAGAGGTAAAATAACAGACCAGAGCAGAATCTATATGCTTCAACTGAAATTAAAAAAACAAAACAAAACAAAACAAAACAACAAAAAAAGGAGTAGCAATCATCTCAGACAAAGCACGAACAAAAATTGTAATCAGAAAACCATATTTTGCTAAAAGGTATCAGAAACAGTAAAGTACTTAGTATCAACAATTGTTGCTCTGATAAAGGCCTCATTTCTCAAATATGCAGGGAACTGAGTCAAATGTATAAAATTAAGAGGCCTTTTCCAATTGATAAATGGTCAAGACATATGAAAAGGCAATGTTCAAAAGAATAAATCCAACTTATACCTGTGGTTATATGAGAAAATGCTCTAGATCACTGTTAGAAAAACTCAAATTAAAGTAACTCTGAAATACTACCTTATATTATCAGATTGCCTAACATGACAGGAAAGGAAAATGACAAATGCTGGAGGGGAATGTGGAAAAAAAGATAAGAATAATGTAGTGTTAGTAAAGTTGTGAATTTGTCCAACCATTCTGGAGAGCAATTTTGAACTAAAATCAAAAGGCTATTAAACTTTGCACACTCTTTGATGCAGCAACACAATTACTAGGTGTGTACCCCAAAGAGAGCTCCCCAAAAAGGAACAAGATTTATAAGTACAAAAATGTTTATACTGGTCCTTTTTGTGGTGCCAAGGAATTGTAAATTGAAGGGAGATCCATCAATTAGAGAATGTCTGAATAAATATGATTTTGATGAAATGCTCTCATTCTGTAAGAAATGATGAGGGAGATGTTTTCCAAAAACCCTGGGAAGACCTATGTGAACTGATAAAAATACAATGAACCAGAAGATTATTATATATATAGTAATAATTATATTGTAATGATAATCAACTGTGAAAAACTTAGCTATTTTGATCAATACAATGATCCAAGACACTTCAGGAAGACACGTGACAAAAATTGCTATCCATGTCCAAAGAGAGAACTGATAAATTCTGAGTGCAAATTGAAGCATGTTTTTCTTACTTCCTTTTCTTTTCCTTTTTTTTTTTTTTTTTTTTTTTTGGACAACCTGACTAATATAGAAATGTTTTTCCTGATTTCACATAAATATTAGGTTTCATATCAGTTATCTTCTCAATAGGTAGGGGAGAGACTGTGAGGAAGGAAAGATATTGTAACAAAACTTTAAAAATATTTAATTTTTTTTAAAAAAAGAGGCAATTACAAAAGAAAATCTGGTTAACCAGATGCATATTCATTGAAATGTATACAAACTGGAATGGCATTTTGGTTAGAGTGAATATTAACTAACTCAGAGTGAATAAAGGCGGTTTATGGGACCACAGGAGCTTTCCATTACTTCCAAAGCAGTGATTTTAATGTATTTATAGAAAACTTCCCAAAAAAGTTTCACGGTTTATAGCATGCCCCTTACCATCAATGTGTTCACATCTGATTTAAATCTAAACATTCTTGAGACCAAGATAGCAAGTGCTTCAGTGGAGTCATTCATTACCTAGCCAGTGATCAGGTAGATCTTAATCTACCCATCATGATTGTGTTCAGAAATATCTCCATAATCATTTCATCAATTTGAATTTCAAAAGGTGATGTCTGGATCAGTGTGCAAAGCCACCAGCCCCTCCTGTATCTCCTTGGTAAGAACCCTGGGCTATTTACTATTTCTGTGACCATAGGTAAAGCAGGACCTCCTCATAAAGTGGTGTAGTTGGATTAAATGGTCTCTAAGATCCATTTCAGCTATAAACATATGACCAGTATTTGGAAGAACGATAGAAGCTTGTTGGAGCCAAAAACAAACAAACAAACAAACAAACAAACAAAAAACTTTTCACAAAGACAGAAACTTTTTTTAAAATATGTATTACATATATAGAACTATGGGCCCTTTGAAGATACTAAATTTAATGCAAAAAAATCAGTTGATTATACTATTATTACTATTCCCATTTTTATAGTTGAAGAAAATTAAACGGACTGAGGTTAAGTGATTTATCCGTTGAATTAACAAGCTGCCTCCAGTCATTAAAAGTGAGGTACCTCTTTCCTGAAAATTCTTCCCTAAAAAGGGGGTCGCGGCGCCAGTAGGGGAAGAATGGCTGCCAGGGCTGACCGGTGTCCGAGAGCCGGTTAGCCTCCGCTCCTGTTGCTTCTCGTGACCGCGCTCCAACTCCTGCTGCAAACTCAGCCGCCTGAAAGAGCTTAGGGGGCCGCTTCCCGTCTTGGGCTAGCGGTGACACTGGGAAGAAAGGCCACCTCATCCCTGGCTTTCTGGAAACCATCACTGTCCCTTCCATTCTCTGGCCCATCAGCGAATCTAAAAGGACGGAAAGAGTAAGAGTCCATCTTTTTCACTCTCCTTTCTCCTTTCATAGTAAAGCATGATCCCTGGGAGTTTGGACCAATGAATGTACTGTTAATTATTTTTTTTTTATTAAAAGTATAAAGATCCAACATACACACACAGACACACAACTGATGTCTAATGTGAAAGCACTCATTAAAAAATTCGAAGTGTCTTTATTTGCAAATGACTTGATTATAATTGTGGAAAATGGGCAAAATTGTCTTTAGCAAACTGTAGAATATGACCCATAAAATCTTTATTCCTTCTATGACTAATGAAGAGCATAGGGGAAGACATATGAAAATAAAGGCAATTTATAGAAATTGAAAATAGAAAATAGATAGAAAACATAGAAATAGTAAAACCATTGTGGAGGAGGAAGGAGTTTGTGTCCAAGGGAGAACTAGAGACCATTATTGATCACAAAATAGAACATTTTGATTACACCAAATTAAAAAGTTTCTGCACAAACAAAACTAATGCAAACAAGATTAGAAGGGAAGTAACAAATTGGGAAAAAATGTTTACAGTTAAAGGTTCTGATAAAGGCCTCATCTCCAAAATATACAGAGAATTGACTTTAATTTATAAGAAATCAAGCCATTCTCCAATTGATAAATGGTCAAAGGATATGAACAGACAATTTTCAGATGATGAAATTAAAACTATTTCCACTCATATGAAAGAGTGTTCCAAATCACTATTGATCAGAGAAATGCAAATTAAGACAACTCTGAGGTATCATTACACACCTGTCAGATTGGCTAAGATGACAGGAACAAATAATGATGAATGTTGGAGGGGCTGTGGGAAAACTGGGACACTGATGCATTGTTGGTGGAGTTGTGAAAGAATCCAACCATTCTGGAGAGCAATCTGGAATTATGCCCAAAAAGTTATCAAAATGTGCATACCCTTTGACCCAGCCATACTAATACTGGGCTTATACCCCAAGGAACTACTAGAGAAGGGAAAGGGTCCTGTATGTGCCAAAATGTTTGTGGCAGCCCTTTTCATAGTGGCTAGAAGCTGGAAGATGAATGGATGTCCATCAATTGGAGAATGGTTGGGTAAACTATGGTATATGAATGTTATGGAATATTATTGTTCTATAAGAAATGACCAACAGGAGAAATACAGAGAGGCTTGGAGAGACTTACATCAACTGATGCTGAGTGAAACGAGCAGAACCAGAAGATCATTATACACTTCAACAATGATACTGTACGAGGATGTATGCTGATGGAAGTGGATTTCTTCAACATAGAGAAGAACTAATCCAATTCCAATTGATTAATGATGGACAGCACCAGCTACATCCAGAAAAGGAACACTGGGAAATGAATGTAAACTGTTATTTTTACCTTCTGAATCCAATTCTTCCTGTGCAACAAAAAATTCGGTTCTACACACATATATTGTATCTAAATTATACTGTAATATATTTAACATATATAAGACTGCTTGCCATCTGGGGGAGGGGGTTGGGGGAGGAAGGGAAAAAATCTGAATAGAAGTAAGTGCAAGGGATAATGTTGTAAAAAATTACCCATGCATATGTACTGTCAAAAAATGTTATAAATATAAAAGAAAATAAAAAATTTAAAAAAAAAAAAAAAGAAAAGAAATAGTAAAACCAAAACCTTTCACAATTAACAAGGGAAAACAAGTATTTGTGCACTGGTTTAATAAAATGTATAGAAGATCCACACAAAGAGAACTTTAAAAAAATTTTTGATAGAAATTAAGAAAAGCAAATGGCTATTACCTGCTCATGGTCAGGCCAATAACAATGTATTTTAAAATGTCAATTTTCCCAAAATGACTTAAAAATGTAATGTAATATTAATGAAGTTATTTCACAGGGTTAAATAATGTTATAAAAATTCATGAGGAAAAACTATGTGGACAACAATAATTATGGAAACTAAAATTGGCAAAAATAGGACTAGCACAACCAGATTTCAAAATGTACTGAAGAGCAACATTTTTTTTTTTAAAAAAAGGCTGATACTAGAAAAAGAATTAGAGAATAAGACCATTGAAATAGAATAAAAGGTACCAGAAATAGAATGCAATATAAACCAAAGATTTGTGTTCAGTACCTCCAAAACACACTTAAAAATTGCTGGGGAATTCCAAAAGACAGCTGGAAAACTGGATAGCCATTTGGCAAAAATAAATAAATGAAGCTCATAGATCACATGGTTATTCTAGGAAAGTACTTTCACTTTCCTGGATCTTAGTTTCTTTATCTTGTCTTAAAGATTAACAAGTCTAAGGCTTTTTTTTTTTTTAAAGGTGAGGAAATTGAGGTTATGACATATCAGAAGTCATTCACTTAATAACAGAGTTGAAATTTGAATTCCAGATCTAGTGCTCCTACTATACATTCTATGTTCATTAAAGTAATAAAGCATACTACAAGATCTACACAATTCAACCTTTCTTTGATGATTTCTCAGTTATATGATCACCAGTCATTGTACTGTAATATGGTAATAGCTTCATGCCCTACAGCTGTTTCAATCACCTTCTTTCCTGCCAAGTTTATCAGATGTTACTTTTATGCTTTACATATGTAGCCAGACTCTTCCCTAATTACTTCCAAATTTGTTAATAGATTGGAAAAACATATATTCATTTTAAAATATCCTGCAAAATTATAGACGACTCTAAATTAGGGAGGGCTCAATATAATCCCAGGCTCTGGTTCTCAGAGTCAAACATTCAAGGTTTTTTGTTTGTCTTTTTTGTTTTTTAGCCCTAATATCTCTGAGAATTATTGCTTTCTATATTAGAAACTAACAGTGTCCTATCCACAGAAGGAATTCTATAGGGTTTCTCCTTAGTAGCAAAAGCTAGGTTTGGAATCAGGAGGTTTTTGAGTTCAAGTTCTGTGTCTATTAGTTAGCAGTCACAAACAAATTAATTCCTTTGAGCCTTAGTTTCTCATCTATAGAATTTCCATAATAATATCTCCTAGAATTGTTATACAAATCAAATTAGATCATAGGATCATTCAGTGCTTGGAAAAAATATCTAGTCACACCCCCTCATTTTGTTTATGAAGAAATTGAGAATCTATAGAGAAGTGATTTGCCCACAGTATCATATGTGTTCAAATTCTTGTAAAGCAAGGATTTGAACCCAGTTTCACTGGTAACAAGCTCATCAGCTTTTACCCAGTGCCAGGTAAAGTGCTTTTCAAACCTAAAAATGCTACATAATTGTTAACAGCAATAATAATAATTGTTATTGTTACTGGATTTATAGTGAAGAAAGAGGAAGATGATGATGATAGTGATAACTGGAGAACCACTCAAGATACAATATCTGATACTGAAAAAGTTGGTTTATGGAATGATTAGAGCAATGCCTGGGCATTTCAGACACCTCATTTCCAGTTTTGCCATTGCTTATTGATTCAGTTTCTCTAGAGGAAGAGAGGGAGAGAAGGAATATTACTTACAACCAAGATACATCTGTAGAGTATTTTGATGTCCCAGGAGGAAAAGATACTATATAAATACAAAAATTTTATTAGTAACATTTGAATATTTTTCTTATTACAAACTGAATGATCTGTGCCCTTCTTCATTGAATTTGGCACAGGCGGCTGTACTTCAAGATAATTAATTTTTAAATAGCCTTTATGTATCGATGGAAATGACTTTAGCCCTGCTTCTTAGCAACCAGGGTACAAAATAAGTGGTTAGCAGCTTGACAACAACTTGCAGCCTATGACAGTGGTAAATTGCCTTTATTTTCATATGTCTTTCCCTATGCTCTGCATTAGTCATGGACTCATTAGTGCATTGAGTACAGTGCTATTCTCCACAGGATACAGAAAAACTGGAAAGGGTCCAGAGAAGAGGGGCCAAAATAACTAAAGGAAAGGAAACTTGGTCTCAACATATATTTATTCATTTGATTCCATATGATCATACAGTAAAGAAATTTTACATGTAAGAAAATTGAGATCAAGGAAGGGTGCAACTTACCTAAGACACATCTTCTGCTGCAGAAACTTCAGAGGCTCTGTCTTGTTTCTAGGATTTAAAAAAACACAAATGTTCAGCCCACAAAACTATTTGTTTTCTTCCCCAATATGTTTCTAGACAGATTTGAAAATCTCCTCTCTCTCACACATTCTATATTCTAGTTGCAGTGTTTTTTTCTCATAAGATTCTAACTTTCCCTGGAAGTTAGCTGTCCAACACTCCTGGAACGAATGATCCCCCTCTTCATTGCTTCATCTTGGAATCCTTAGTTCCTTTTAATACTCATTCTAAGTAAAGTTTCTTGAATCCCCGAGTTATTAGTGGTACTCTGCTACTACCATTATGTCTTTGCACTTCTTTTGTGTTTGTCTATCTGCTTGTGTTATTTCCATCATCACAGATTTTAGACCACTAGACACCAGTAACCTTTGCCTTTGTATCCCTAGCACTTAGAAGATCCATCAATCAATCAATAAACATGCATTAAACATCTACTATGTGCCAAGCACTATATCCCCTGGCTGGGGATGCAAAAAGAGTTAAAAGAGGCAGAACCTATTCTAATGAAGCAGGGACTCTGGATCTAATGCAAACAAATATATACTGAGAAAACTATATATAGGAAATAATTAAAAGAGGGAAAGTGCTGAGGTGGGTAAGAGTTAGGAAAGGCTTCCTGTGGAAAATGGAATTTTAGTTGGGCCTTAAAAGAAGCTATGGAGGTCAGTAGTTGGAGTAGAGGAGGGAAAACATTCTGGACATAAGGAAAAGATAG